>NC_053026.1:314522375-314822375 GCF_003073215.2 Triticum urartu | reverse complement strand
CCAGAGAAGGCGGGTGGCGGCCATCAAGTCGGAGCTCGTGGCGGCGGAGCCGGCCATGAAAGGAAGGGGGAGGGGGCGAGGCCAGGGTCGCCGTGGCGCTCGGGAGAGAGGGGGACGGGGCGGCGCATCGGCCTCGCCTCCGCCAGCGATGCCTCCCCCGATGGAGGGCCACGTCGGGGACCAGCCCCGCGAGTTCTTCATCAGGCTGCGTCGGCCACCGCATCGCCGCCTCCATCTCCCTACCCCATTTGCTCGGGAGATGGAGCTCAATCCACCCTACACCCTCAGCTTGAACATGAGGGGCTGCGGGAACGGCGGCACGCGGGTCGACGTCGACTTCCCCGCTCCTCACGTCATGTACCTCCGCCGCGGATGGAAGACGTTCACTCGCATCCACAGCCTGACGGCGGGGCTTGTCCTCTACTTCAAGTTAATGGAGGGCGGCTTGCTCTCCATCAAGGTCTTTGGAGATCTTGGAACTCACCTGAAGTGCTGCGTGGAGAGATCCTCCGATGATGAAGACTCCTCTTCAAGCGGGAGTGATGAGGAGAGTAGCGACAACGACGACAAGAGCGTCGAGCGAGGTCACGTCGACCTCGTCTCCGACTGATCGCATCGCCCTGCCCTACGTCGCGCGGCCTGCCGAGGGCCTTCCTCGTCAAGTTCTCCATCGGGGCGCTCCCCGTCGTCTCCTTGGGCGGCTGGCGTAGGAGGGCCAGAGAAGGCGGGTGGCGGCCATCAAGTCGGAGTACGTGGGCACCGACGCCTTCATCGCGTATTGCCGGCCCGCTGCCTCATCTTCCAACTCCTTTCCTGGCACCAAGATGTTCTCTTGGTGCCTTCTGCTTCTCGTACCTTGCCTAGGCGCTCTTTTTGCCCTCCTGCCATCTTGTTCCACCTTCTGAGGAGAGGGACAAGAAATGGATTATGGGCATCTTATCTCTTTTTAGTTTGTAAGCCTGCGGGCACTTGTTAGATTTAAAATTTGTAATCCCCTTGCTCATGTTTTTAATTCCGTATGAACTATACCTGTATGGGATGTTTTAATGAAAAAGGGTGCTTGACGGGTTCTCTGTGCGTGAGCGAGGCCCATGCCAAGGAACGAATCCTTGTTATTTTTAAGATAAACATTTTTGCCCGGCAACAGGCCTTGTCGTCCCCTGACTTTAGTCGACCATTCTCATGCTTTTGGCGGAGGCAGGGGCGAAGTAGAGTTAGGCCCTTCGTTTATTTCCTCGCCACCGCGTCTACGACCCGGTTCTCCCAGGGACTTGGGTACAAGAAGAAGGGGGAGCACGATGGTCTTGGAGCAAAACGAGGTTTCATTTGTCCCAGTTCCATACGGAAATGCACAACAGGGGATGAAGGACTTATCTGAATCCACAGCCCCCGGCAACTTTGGCTTGCCGTGGTTAGATCCTTGTGTCTTCAGCCCCCGGCAGTCTTGGCTTGCCGGGGCTGGAGCGCCTGTTCGTTTTCTTTCTCCCAAGTGGCTCAGCAGAAGTGTCCACGCGCCCTGCGAACCAAAGAAGACAGAAAGACGCATACTCGACCTCTAGGCTAGGGGTTAGTCGCCGCTATGCACTATCAACCCTAACCAAGGGAGAGACTTAACCTAGCATGCATGCTAAAACTTAGGGCACCAGTGCTTCATTTATTTATGGTCAGGGTCTGCGCCTGGCTTTGTACAGAGGGTTACATGCCTTGCCGACAAGGCTTTTACAAAAGGTGGGTTGCCGGGGGGTCCGGCAACCGCACCTTATGGGTAAAACTTGCGAAGATGTTCAGTGTTCCAGGAGTTGCTCACTGGAACAACATCTTCGGTCTCCAGGCGGACTGCGCCAGGCCTGGTGACTCGTATTACCCGATAAGGGCCTTCCCACTTCGGCGTCAACTTGTTGGAATTCTTGGCCGACTAAACGCACCGAAGAACAAGGTCACCTTCCTCAAGGCTTCGGGCATGAACCTTGCGGCTATGGTAGCGGCGCAAGGATTGCTGGTAGCGTGCTGCTCTCATAGCCGCCCGAAGACGATCTTCCTCAAGGAGTGTTGCGTCGTCTTGTCGCAGTTGCTCTTGCTCAAGCTCGTCGTAAGCGAGCACTCGAGGTGACCCATATATGAGTTCCGTGGGGAGAACTGCTTCTGCCCCATATACGAGGGCAAAGGGTGTCTGGCCGGTGGCTCGATTTGGCATCGTTCTGATCAACCAAAGAACCGTCGGCAACTCATCAATCCAGCGCTTTCCACTCTTGTGCAGCCTGTCAAAAGTCTTTGTCCTCAGTCCTCGCAACACTTCAGCATTTGCCCTCTCCGCCTGGCCGTTGCTCCGAGGGTGTTCCAGGAAGCGAAACAGACCCTACTGTCGAGGTCTTGGGTGTATTGCATGAAGGTGTGGCTTGTGAACTGCGTGCCGTTGTCGGTGATGACTCTGTTTGGCACACCAAAATGGCACACTAGCCCCTTGAAGAATTTGACGGCTGACTGTGCTGTCACCTTCCTCACTGCTTCCACCTCTAGCCACTTTGTGAACTTGTCGATCGCAACGTACAAGTACTCAAAGCCCCCGACAGCGCGGGGGAAAGGGCCCAGGATGTCGAGCCCCCAGACCGAGAATGGCCAGGAAAGAGGAATTGTTTGAAGGGCTTGAGCTGGTTGATGAAGCTTCTTTGAATGGAACTGACACGCTTCACACTTGGTTACTAGTGCCGTTGCATCCTGGAGGGTAGTGGGCCAGAAGAAACCTTGCCGGCAAGGGCCCTCGACCCTATGTGGGATCCACATATGCCTCCGTGTATCTCTGCCAATAGCTCCAGTCCTTCCTCCCGGGGAATGCACTTCAACTTCACACCATTCGGTCTCTTCCTGTATAGGACGTCATCGACGAACTGATACATGGCAGACCGATGGGCTACTTTCTCCACTTCTTCCTGTTCCTCGGGAAGCTCCCCTGTTTGGTGGAATCGGTCGGTATGATGTGCCCATGCCGGAGCCTGGGGCTAGACAGCAAGGACCAAAGGCATTTCTTCTGCCATGGGAGCGGTCGTCTCTACGGCCAGGGCTTGACGGCCCGCCGGAATTAGTCGCTCCTCGGCAAGCTCAGAATCCGCGGCAACACCCTTGCCGGCGGCCCCTGGGAGCTCAACGGGAAAGTACTTGTTGGGGCCTGATTTCCTCAGTTTGTTCTGCTCTGTTGATGGTTCGACGGATGGTTGAGTTAACCGAAGCAAAAAGGTACATGGTTCCACAGGTAGCTTGAATGCAGCGTGTTTTGACAGGTAATCGGTGATGTCGTTCTCCGCCCAGGGAACGTGCTCCGCTTGTATATCGTCAAAGCGCTCCTCCAGCTTCCTCACCTCATCTACGTAGACCTCCATCAACGGGCTCTGATAATCTTTATTGACTTGTCTGACGACAAGCTGTGAATCACCCCTGACGATGAGCTTCTTGACCCCGAGGTCCGCCGCGATCCTGAGGCCGGCAAGCAACCCCTCATACTCAGCAGTGTTGTTGGTGGACATCTCCCTGGGAAAGTGCATCTGGATTACATACTTGAGGTGCTCTCCGGTGGGTGCGACGAGCAGCACACCAGCACCGGCGCCTTGCAGCGAGAAAGCCCCGTCAAAGTACATGATCCAGTTGTGACTTGCTTCCTTGCCGGGAAGGGTGGTCTCCTGGATTCCCTCGTCAGGCGTTGAGGTCAATTCTGCAATGAACTCTGCCAAGACTCTGCTCTAGATTGTCGAAGTACTTTCAAACTTCAAACCAAACCTCGAAAGCTCCAAGGCCCACTCCACAATCCTTCCGGTTGCATCTGGGTTGTGCAGTATCCGTTGTAATGGGAGGCGGGTGACGACGGCGATTTCGTGTGCTTGAAAGTAGTGACGCAGCTTCCTCGAGGCCATAAGAAGGCCGAAGAGCAATTTCTACACACCAGAGTACCTTGACCTAGACCCCTGTAGGAGGGAGCTGACAAATTAAACCGGGTGCTGCATCATCTTCTTCTTCTGCACCACCTCATTTGATTGCATGGGGCCTGTCCTAATGGTGTCAAACTCCACCGGGGGCCTCGCCTTGCCGGCATCGGGCCCTGCTGGGGGAATCTCTGGCTTGCCATCTGCCAGTCCCACCGTCGCTATTGCCTCTTTACCGACCTCCCTCTGCACCACTAGCGCGGCACTGACCACTTGAGGTTTCCATTCTATCGAAGAAAGTAGGATGCATAGGTAGAAAACCACCTCAAAGTTTTCTTTCCAATCAATCTATTGAACCACCCCAAAGTGTAATGGATAGTCCTAGGGATCGTACTACGACAACACCATATGATACGTATTGCACAACCTTTATGCCTCGATTACCCCAATGTCGCCACGGGAATTCGCAAGTTAATTGCTAGACATACATCATGTACCACTCCGAAGTTTCCATTCTATCGAAGAAAGTAGGATGCATAGGTAGAAAACCACCTCAAAGTTTTCTTTCCAATCAATCTATTGAACCACCCCAAAGTGTAATGGATAGTCCTAGGGATCATACTACGACAACACCATATGATACGTATTGCACAACCTTTATGCCTCGATTACCCCAATGTCGCCACGGGAATTCGCAAGTTAATTGCTAGACATACATCATGTAATCTCCAATCCAAATTTTCAATCCAACATGAAGAAACTTCAAAGAGCAAGACTCAATTCATCACAAAAAAGGATAGAGGGAGATGAACATCATAAGCTCCAATTTTATTAATAAAGCTCATGATATATCAAAATCGCAATCCATCAAGAACAGGGGGAGAGAGATCAAACACATAGCTACTGGTACAAACCCCCAGCCTCGAGGATGAACTACTCAGACATCACCATGGAAGCACTTAGCATGAATTGAAAGAAGACAAAAATATATGATAATCTCACATCAACGAGGCCTGATCATTAGGCAATGCAGAAGCCTTAGAATCAATGTCAATGTGAGGAGTAGTGATTATCATGCAACAGATGCACTAGAGCTATAAGTGTATGAAAGCTCTCCTAATGCGGTTAAATGGGCGTGCATCCAACTTGCTTGCTCATGAAGACCTCGAGCATTTGAGGAAGCTCGTCATCGGAATATATAAGTCAAGTTTTATAATGTAAAGATCCCACTAGCATAATCATGAAGTATATGAAAAGTCTCTATATGAAGTGCGTGGTGGTACTTTGAAGCACAAGTGTGGAAAAAGGATAGTAGTGTGCCCCCTCTCTTTTTTTCTTCTAGGTTTTTCTTTTTTCTCTATTTTATTTGGTTGGCCTCATGGACCTCTTCCCCTCTTTTTCGAGGAATCATAGGTCTCCTCCAATTCATATCCTCACAGGTAGGGGCACACTCTAATAATGAGGATCATCACACTTTTATTTACTTCCAACTCAAAAACTGAAAATGATGGCTATAAACGAATGCCTCTAGCGGTGTACTAGGATGTGAAATGATCTAGCGTAACATGTATAACAGTGATGAACGGTGGTTTTGCCACAAATATCATGAGCTCTATGATCATGCAAGGAAAATAATAATGAATGCTCAAGTCATGTAATGAATAGTAACAATGGAAGTTGCATGGCAATATATCTCAGAATGGCTATGGAAATGCCATAATAGATAGGTATGGTGGATGTTTTGAAGAAGATATAATGAGGTTTATGTGTGAGAGAGTGTATCATGTCATGTGGTTTGGATGAATCGGTGAAGTACCCGCCAAGTCTCGAGGTGAGAGTGCACAATGCACAGTACCGAAGAGTCTAGCAAAATATGGATAGGTGGAAGTGCAAGAGGACCGCGAACTCACATTAGTTATAAAGAACTCAAATAGATATTGGAAAAATCTAGTAGCCCTCAAAGTAGGCATGACTCACATACCCCTAGGGGGAGGTTGGGAGGTGTTAACCATCGCGCACCCCTGACCTGAATACACATGAATGTCACTTCAAAGTATCTCATACTCATACTTCCAAGCTAATACCAATTGTTATCACTTTCATGAATGAGATCTCAAATCTTAACACCAATATTCTTACTTAACTCTAACCGTTCACTCACACGGTCACATATTATTACCTCAATATCGCAAAACTATTGCACATAATTAAGTTTATCTAGTTCAATGATCTACAACTTGCATGCAAATTTTTATCTTACCACTCTACATACCCATTATTTTTGGACCAACACATAATTCATGCAAATTACCAATTACAATTCAGCTATCTAAAAAGATACAAGTGAAGCAAGAGAGTCCTAATCATTTTTATAAAAGCATATCACCGTGCTCTTACAAATATAAGTGAAGTACAAGACTAACTGCCTCAACTCCAATAGATATAAGTGAAGAACAAATGAGCATTCTATAAATATAAGATGAATGTGTGTCTCTCTTAATAGATGTGTTCAGAAAAATATGATTGTAAAAACAAGCAAACAAAAACAATCAAAAACAAATGATGCTCCAAGTAAAACACATATCATGTGAAGAGTAAAAATATAGATCCAAGTGAGACATACCGATAGTTTTGAAGATGAAAGAGGAGACGCCTTCTGGGACATCCCCAAGCTAGCTTGGCTGCTTGAGTCTTCCTTAGATATTGCCTTGGGGTGCCTTGGGTATCCCCAATCTTAGACTCTTGTCGGTTGCTGCTTCCCGTCCCACAGTCGTGGTTGGCCATGGTTGCGGTTGCGGAAGTGGAGGCGGCTAGGGTTTGAGTTGTGGAGGTGCACAGCGGGAAGAAGGGTGTGCGAGGGGAGGGGAAGGGACTCGGCTGGAGTGGGTGTACGCCGGTGTGCGACATGTGGCTATAAAGCCATTAATAGGCGGGTGACGGGTACACCGGCGACGTGACTTCCTGCATGGAATCCGCGCGGGCGATGCGTATTCCCTGTGTGTGAAAGGACTGATGTGACTATGATGTGACTACTCATGTATGTGGACACACACACGGACGACTATGAGAGCGCCACATGGCATGGGGTGTCCCACACATCAGTAACAACGACGGCTAGCAATCAACTCCCTTGATCAACGACAAGCACCTGTTTGGGCATTGGTGAGGGTGGGCGGCATGATAAAGGGGAAAAGTGAGCAAAGTTAGTTTGCCCAGGCAAAACTGAGCACAACTTTGTAACCAGGCCACAAAAATAGAAAACTCTTTTATTAAATTATTCAACGGAGTACAAGAACATAAAAACATAGATCAACCCAAAGTCATTTTTCTGGCGATCTCTGTCACCATCCCTATAAGCTTGATGATGTGCCGTGACCTCGTATCAACCCACATCATCTAATCCAGTAGCCTCACCAAGCCGCCCCACACTGAGTCGAGAGCACCAACCGGTCTAGCATACCCTCACCTCTCTAGAATCCGTCGTCTTCATCTTCCGCCGTCCCAACTTCAAAAGAGATCAACGCATTGGTCTTGCCAAGCCCAACTGTCGTCGACGTCACCACGACACTAGACAACGCCATCATTCTGCGCGCGTCCATCATAGAATTTACCAATATGAAGAAAAAACATGAAAATATCAACACGACAAATGGCTACACGAATCATGGCGCCAACCGGTTACGTAAACAAGAAATAAATCCACACCACACACGATACCATCGTGTGGACCGAATGCTCGCTCCAAATTACCCAGGTGCTCCGGCGCATGATCTAAAACTAGAACACTGTGCGCACTGGTGCCCGTTCTTGTAACCTTGAGAGACTCCTTTTTTCTCCTAACGCAATTACACGCAAAGCCTTTGCGTGGCCGCGGAAAAGAAATGGAGAAAATCATCGCCCCTCCCTCTCGTGCTCCTGCCCATATAAGTACCAGCATCCAAGGCCGCGATAGCAAAAGCCTTCCCACTCCCTTCCCTCCCATCCCAGACGCCACAGACCCGACGACGGCCGCCGGCCGGCAAGAAGGCGTCGTCCATGGGGCCCCAGCAGGACCGGTCGGCGTCCAAGGCGCTCGCCAACGGCACGGCGGTGGCGCCCGAGAGGAAGGACGGCAAGGTGGTGCACTACAAGGAGTGCCAGCGCAACCACGCCGCCGGCATCGGCGGCTACGCCGTGGACGGCTGCCGCGAGTTCATGGCGTCCGCCCCCGCGGGCGCCGAGGCGCTCCTCTGCGCGGCGTGCGGCTGCCACCGCAGCTTCCACAAGCGCGAGGTGGAGGCCGTCGAGTGCGACTGCTCCTCCGACACCTCCGGCCGGTGATCGCCGCCGCCCGTCGCCGCCCAAGCCCGCTGTTCTCTTGCTGGCTCGTCACGGGTAGACCGGCATCTATCGGCAGGTAAGGCGTGGTGGACGTTGAGATGACTCCATTCGATCTCGATCCATCTATCAAATACATATATATGGCCCGGTTAATTTATCTTCTTCCTCATCCTCCTCTTCCTCCTGGTATTGGGATTAATTTGGTGCTCGATTGCGTGTGATGTAATTAACATATCCGTACGTGTAGCATATGCGTGTTGATGAGAGTCCAAACTGGTGCGTGTGTGTGTAGATCGATCGGTGAGATGAACACCTTGTAATTTGTACAGATTTGTGTTTCTTGTTTGGAACCAGCAGTTAATAAGATATGCCTCTGAATTATGGATTGACATTATGAGTAGAGTAGAGTAGATGCCTTTGCTTCACTGAATGGAATTACACTTTGACTCATCGTGAGCTTTACTTCACCGAGTGCGCGCGGCTGTAAAATTATGTCATCCTGTCACTGGCTAGTAGCTAGCATGGGTCGTTTAGGTATTGTTTTCAATTGGCACGGCCGGAATATAGTAACCTAAATTCGAGCCGAAGAGAAGCCGGATCTCTTCGTGCGTGGTTCCTATCAGCCAGCTGAACTAGGCTGGGTTCCCATCATTCGGATCTCCGTGCCAGAAAAGTTTGAGAGCCAACCGCTACCCATTTGTTGGCATGCATGTTGCAGTTCAAAACAGTGCTCAAATTAAGGTTAATGATGCTGTCAGTGACTGTAATAATTTCTTAACCTCTGCATCAAAGTCAAGGAGCAAGCGTTCTTTTGCTTTCAATCAAGGATATTTTTTGGTGAGAGCTTGAAGGGTTATCTTAGCTATCAAAACCAGATCAAGCGTACGTAGTGTCGCTGTACAATTAAATCTCACTGCGCTGTCACTTTACTAATATCGCTCGCTCGCACCAGCTCTTGTCAAGCGTGGAGACTGGCCGTCACTATCACAGTGCCATATCTATTGCTGCCGCCAACTGCCAACAGTGCCGTAGCCACCATGTTCTTGTGATATTCCTGAACCTACTTTTCCAACGACTTTCAGGGCTAACCAACTAATCCCAGCCACTGGAAAACCCAGCAGGGCACGTGATTTCCCAACCAACGCGGATGGAAAACGTGACTCCGTATACCCAATCTAAAGCGCAGGCAGGTCATCGCGAGAGATATCCCGTTCCTTTTTTACAAGGAGAGCGAGGAGTCCCATCTTGAAAAAGTTGTACTACAACCTCCGTCCGGAATTAACCGTCGTTGAAATGAGTGTATCTAAACGTGTTCCAATGTTTAGGTATACTTCATTTCAGCGACGGTAAATTCCGAACGGATGAAGTACTTGTTAGAGAACAAAGAGTTTAATGGTTGGATCCATGGAATGGTCTCTGGAGACCGATGTCGTGGTTGATGGAGAAGCTGACGACTGTCACAAAACCAATGGTGTTCCGTTTTCTACCGTCGGTGTGTGTAATTCGCACGGTCGGCGACAATAAATCAATGGGTGCGGCGTGATGGAGTACGTACTAGGTAGGAAAGCGAAGGCAGGATGACAAGAGGCCAGCCTCATCGATGGGGATATATCTTGATCTGTACGTGCGTGCACTATAGTGGCCAGCTCGATCCATCGCAGCGGCTTCATTGCTGTCAGCGTATATTCGCTAGCCGGGACCCCCCACCCCCTGCCCTCATCGAGTGGATGCATGCCGCCAGATCCAACGGACGGATTTTGATCATCCTACGGGCGTAGCATGATCGATCATGGACCAAACTTGAGGCCACCAGCCCCCCCTGCGGACTTTGTTTGGGGTACGGTAGGGGGTTTTCTCCGCACGAAGCAACTTGTTCCTGTAATGTAAGATTTGGTAGGAAGCGTTGAACCCTTTGCTCGAGCCGCATGTGTATTTATAAAATAGTTGCCGTGGCTTACAAGGTTTGGAATATCGCTAGGATTCTTTCAGAGAGAGATCGATACAACTTGGAGAAGAAGAACAGAAGAAGAGATAAAAACAGAAACGATTTAAACATCATCTATCCCTACGTACTCTATTCTAACATCCTCCCTCAATCCAAACCTATGAAAATTTCTCTAGGTTTAGATTGTACTTGAACTCATTCAGTCTCCTCGTGGTAAGTGGTTTAGTGAAGCCATCTGCAAGTTGATCTCCTGTTGGAATAAATTTGATATCAAGTAGCTTTCGTGCTACTCTTTCTCTCACAAAATGAAAATCAACCTCTATGTGTTTTGTACGTGCATGGAACACCGGATTTGCAGAAAGATAGGTAGCACCAATATTGTCACACCATAACCTTGCAGCTTGTGGAGCCCTGATTCCCAACTCGTATAGAAGAGTCTGGATCCACATGATTTCAGCCGTTGCATTAGCAAGGGCTTTGTATTCTGCTTCAGTGCTTGATCTTGACACGGTAGCCTGTTTTCTTGCACTCCATGACACAAGGTTTGATCCCAGAAACGCAGCAAAACCACCTGTGGACCTTCTATCATCAGGGCATCCTGCCCAGTCAGCATCTGAGTATGCACTAACTAGCATGGACGGTGACTTAATAATCTTGATTCCAAGTCCCATTGTAAACTTTAGATACCTTAGAATTCTCTTTACTGCAGTCCAATGAACTGTACTTGGTGCATGTAAAAACTGACATACTTTGTTGACAGAATATGAAATATCAGGTCTAGTCAATGTTAAGTATTGTAGAGCACCAACAACACTCCTATATTTTGTTGCATCATTTGGTCCAAGTAATTCACCTCCTTCAACTGTAAGCTTCTCAGAAGTGGAGAGTGGTGTACTTACTGGTTTGCAATGTTCCAGTCCTACCCTTCTTAGAATATTTGTGGTGTATTTTTCTTGTGTAAGAAGTATTCCATCCTTGATCTGTCTTACCTCTATACCAAGAAAGTAGTGAAGATTACCCAAATCCTTGAGTGCAAACTCCATATTGAGATCACGAAGAAGGGAGGTAGTAGCTTCTGAACTGGAACTAGCAACAATTATATCATCAACATAGACAAGAACAAACATAGAGATGTTGCCTTTATGATAAAAGAATAATGAGGTATCTGCCTTGCTTGGAATAAACCCAAGTTGTTGTAACTGGGTACTCAACCTGGAGTACCAGGCTCTTGGGGCCTGCTTTAAGCCATACAAAGCTTTGTCCAACTTGCAGACAAAATGAGGTGTGCTTTTGTTTTCATACCCAGGTGGTTGCCGCATGTACACTTCTTCCTCAAGAACACCATGAAGAAACGCGTTCTGAACGTCTAGCTGACGCAAACTCCACCCTCTGGAAATAGCAATAGACAGAACAAGTCGAATAGTAGCCGCCTTAACAACAGGGCTAGAGGTATCCTCATAATCAGTTCCAAACCTTTGCTTAAACCCTTTTGCAACCAATCTGGCTTTGTATCTATCTATACTTCCATCAGACTTTCTTTTAATCTTATAAACCCACTTGCAATCAATCAAGTTCTTTCCCTTTTTTGGTGATACAAGATGCCACGTTTTATTTTTTTCATGAGTGCTTGATATTCATTGTCCATAGCCCCTTTCCATTCTTTGTGAGCAAGAGCTTCGGCTAGATGAATAGGTTCACCTGAACTAGTGAGAAAAGCAAACTTGCAAGGATCGTACCTTACTGTACCGTCCTTGTATACCTTGGGTTTGGATAATCCAGATTTTGATCTGGTGTGGCGCTGAGGTATCTCGAATGACACATGTGTAGAGGCTGCTGCAGTTTCTTCATTGCCAAAACAAGCCGCGGAAGATCCAGCCAAATCGTCCTAGACTGCCGCGCCACGGGGCTCCAGATCCGAGGTAGTCACCGGATCCAACGCGATTCTCCTCGCGCCAGACGCCCTAGCAACAGCAGGGCTCCGCATGGCGCTGTTGATGGGCCCGTCTCCGGTCGGGCTGTCGGCCACGAAACGCACCGGTTCCCGTGCGACGCGCGCGGATGGGCTGCGCCCCGCGCTGCCTGGGTCCACGCCCAGATCTTGGTCGGCCACTGGATCGGCAGGTGGGCTGGCCCCGCCATGTGGCACTACTGGAGACGCGGGAGACACCGCTGTGCGCCTGACGACTGGATCAGCCTCGGATCGCACACGGCTATCAACCTGGGATCGCGCACCTTCCCTGGCGCTGCAGTTCTGCACAGGATCAGCATCGGATCCAGTGCTATTTTCGTCCTCTTCTGCACACATAAAATCATAGCCAAAACTGCATTTTTTCATTAGTATCTGAATTTTCTTTTGGACTAGTCACATGATCATGTTCTATTAATTCTCCCCCGTGATCAGGACGTGACAAAGAATCCGAGAGAAGATAAATTTCTGCTCGAAGAAGGGCTCCGGCATTTGGATGAAGTTTGGCGAAGGGAAAGATAGTTTCATCAAAGATCACATCCCTAGAGATGTAGATGCGTCTAGTTGAGATTTCTAGGCACTTGTAACCCTTATGAAGATTGTTGTAGCCAAGGAAAACGCATTGAGTGGAGCGAAACTCAATTTTGTGGCGATTATATTGGCGAAGATTAGGATAACATGCACATCCAAAAACTTTGAGAGAATTATAATCTGGCTTTTGATGAAACAATCGTTCTAAAGGAGTTGTGTTCCCAATAACCTTACTGGGCAGCCGATTGATAAGATAAGCGGTAGCAATAAATGCTTCATCCCAATACTTTAGAGGCATAGATGCATGAGCAAGAAGGGAAAGGCCTACTTCAACGATATGACGGTGTTTGCGTTCGGCAGAACCGTTCTGTTGGTGTGCATGTGGACACGAAACATGATGCGCAATGCCTATGCTTCGACAGAAAGAGTTGAGCTTCTCATACTCTCCTCCCCAATCACTCTGGACTGCAATGATTTTCTTGTCAAATTGATGCTCAACAAGTTTTTGGAATTCTTGGAAGAGAGAAAAGACTTCGGATTTGAACTTAAGCAAGTATATCCATGTAAATTTACTATAGTCATCAATGAAGCTAACATAATATTTCTTTCTTCCAAAAGAATCTTTGGCATGACCCATCACTGAATATCAGTTCCAACGGAGCATGAGACACACTATTTGACTTAGGATATGGGAGTTGATGACTCTTGGCACATTGACAAGCATCACAAACATACTCTTTATTCTCACTACTAGACAATTGAAGATTGCCTTTATTCACTACTTGATCAACTATTTTTAATGAAGGATGACCTAATCTTTGATGCCACCTCTCTAAGGATGGTTTGACGACGGAGTAGACTTGACGATGACGCTTGTGGCTAAAAGCTCTTGATGTGATAGGATATAGACCACCGACGCATCTACCGTGATGTAGGAGCTCCCTCGTTGCCCGATCCTTAATGAAAAAAATACTTGGGATGAGTTTCAAAAAAGACATTATTATCAGCTGACAAACGAGACATGGAAGCAAGATTTTTGTTGGCTTGAGGGACATGAAGCACATCTTTTAGAAGAAGATCACGTTTAGAATTAGGGAAATTAATGGAAGATTGACCAATGTGACATATGTCCATACCTCCTCCACTTGCAGCGGTGTTTATTTGCTCATTGCCATAGTATCTCTCGTGGTTGGCAAGATTCTCCATCTCACTGGTGACGTGGTCCGTGGCTCCGGAGTCAGCATACCAGATGGTGTCCCCAGCTTCTTCTTGTTCCCTGATGGCTGCAGCAATGTGGCATTCCTCGGGCACGAAGTCTTCATCATAGCGATGCCAGCAATCTTTCACCTCGTGCCCTGGCTTCTTGCAAAGCTGGCACCGTGGCCTGGTGTTGGAGTAGGAGGCGCCGGAGGGATGTGGGCCAGTGTTGTTGGCGCGCCCACGCCCGCTGTTGTTGCTGTTGCTGCGTCCGCGCCCCTGCTGGTGACCGCGGTGACCACGGCCTCGGCCTCCAGTGCCGCGACCACGTGTGAGGGAATTAACCGATGACTGGCGAATATTATTACCTTGTAGGAGATTCATACGAGCTTCAAAACTTAGCAGCTGGTTGTAGAGCTCCTGGACGGTCACCGGTTCGATACGTGCAGCCAGGGCTGAGATCACCGGGTTATACTCGATGTCCAGCCCTTTGAGCACATAGGAGGTTATCTCTCCTTCAAAGAGGGGATCACTGGTGCAGGCGATCTCATCGGCGAAGGCCTTGATCTTCGCCAGGTACTCGGGCATGCCCATGCTTCCTTTGTGGCGATTGGCGAGGGCGATGCGAGTGTTGACGATCTGCGCTTGCGTCTGGGCAGCGAAGGAGGCGTGGATGGCACTCCACACCTCAGTCGGCGTCTGAAGGGCAGCGACTTGCGCAAGAACCTCACGTGACAAAGATCCCATAAGGTATCCTTGTACCTGTTGCTGCTGGGCGTACCAGATCGACCGGGCGTAGTTGAAGACCTGCTCCTCCTTCCCGTCTTTGGTGATGGTGATGGTAGGAGGGGGCGCCTGGCTTGCGACACCAAGGAAGTGCTCCATCTGTGCTCGCTTGATTTGGGGTAGCACGATGGCCTTCCAGAGGAGGAAATTTGTCCTCGTGAGCTTCTCAGATGGAGGAGACCCGAGAGAGGAAACACTGCTGGAGGTGGAAGAAGATGCATAGGTGGAAGGCGCAGATTGGGTGGACAAGGTGCTCATGGTGGATCCAATCAGGGCGGTGTTGGTGGTGGCGATGGTGGAAGCAGCGGTGTTGGCGTTGGTGCCTGACATGATTCTCTCTCGACAAGTCTCTCTGGATAGGTTTCAGGTTTCTCTCTCGATCAACTAGATCGATCTCTCACGAAAGCTAGACGTACGAGAGGAAGGGCTCTGATACCATGTAAGATTTGGTAGAAAGCGTTGAACCCTTTGCTCGGGCCGCATGTGTATTTATAGAATAGTTGTCGTGGCTTACAAGGTTTGGAATATCGCTAGGATTCTTCCAGGGAAAGATCGATACAACTTGGAGAAGAAGAACAGAAGAAGAGATAGAAACAGAAACGATTTAAACATCATCTATCCCTACGTACTCTATTCTAACAGTTCCGGAGTTTCACCTATGCGCAACCGCATCCAATAACTACCGTACAATTACCCTACCACATCGTTAGCCACTATCTTGTACACCGGTAGCTCCCTCGCAAAAAAAAAAGAAGCTTCGTCTCCTCTACATCGACGAGTGGAAATTGAGAGAAGCAGGGCAGCATTTGCCGTGGTAGTAGGTCACGTCATGGTGATAGGGTTCGGTTTTGTTTTGTTACACGTAGTAGGGGTGAAGTTTTGTTTGAGAACTTAACCCGGACTTAGCCGATCCTTTATTCGGTTTAACTCACTCCCGCCCGCACCGCAGCCACGCCGGTGCCCCCGCCGACACTTCTAATCGACCAGTGTCACCATTGAATCCCCTCAAATGGCCGGACCTAGCTGTTCGGGGTCATCGTCGCCGATTAGTATGGTGCCAAAAGTAAAAAAAAAATAGAGAACCGATGCCAGAACTTGTCCCAACATGCACGTATGATTCAATTCCCATCTGTAGCTATGTACGTCGCTCGCATGGCATGAGCTTAGCGCCAGGGCCACTGGCAGTGACTAGGTGGAGCTAGAGCACTGCTTTTTGCAGAAAACCCCCTAAATTAGTACTACCAAATCTCATAAAAAGCCCCTGAAACGCCGGTATGTGCGCACGGAGAACCTGAGACCTCATCTTATAGCCCGAGGATGCTAGTCAGGCCCACCCAATCACGTTTCGTGTCTATAAAGGACTTTTTTATAACTCTATAAAGGATAAATAGGCTTAATGTCTCGTTGCCAAACACGCTCGTGGGGTTAAATGGGCTGCATCCACTTGGACACATTTTCCATATGTTAGTTTTACTTTTTTGGATTTAAAAAATATGGAAATTATAATCACTGTAAGAAAATAAAATTAGAATATTCATCTCTTATAAATAATATACATACAAATAAAATCACTTACATTGAAAAAGTTCATGTGATTCTAAAAAATATTCGCATATTACTTTAAAAATTGCATATAGTTAAAAATAACTTTATGTATTATAAAATATTGTATAATTTTAAAAAGTGTATATTTTTTAATAAAAATATAAACATTTTAAATAAATATTTGGATAGATTTGCATGTAATTTTAAAATGTTCGCATTTTCAATTAAATATTCATGTAGTATATAATAATAACATATGTTTTCTTAAAAGGTGTTTACATGTTTTAATAAACGTGTGTGTTGGGAAAGAGATATTTATATACTTTTAACCAAAATAAATAGGAAAAGATGTGTGAAAAAATAAATAAGAGTCTAGTAAGCCCCCAGACTGCATAGCCTCAAATGAATATTATTTAATTGCAATTTTTTTTTAAAATTTCTTAACTAGTTTATTTACATGAATACTTCTTAGAATAATATCTGAATATTTTTATTAAATAGATTACAAACACAATGATCATATTTTTCTTTAATATATGACTGCTTTCTACAAAACTTTCTAAAATATATGAACCTAAATATTTCTTTTTATTTTGGTTATAATCTGCATATTTTTCAAAAAGGAAAAACAAAACAAGAACATATCGGAAATGGGCTGTTGTGGCTGCAGCCAATTTTAAGCACCCACGAGTGTGTTCGAGTACGAGACACTAAGCCTAGTTATCCTTTATTGGGTCTAAAAAAAGTTATCCTTTATTGACATCAAACGTGATGGAGTTTATCTCGGGAAAAGAAAACATGATGGTGTGGAGTGACTAGCATTACCGGCGCTATACAATGAGGTCTCGCGTTTGACCTTCATGGGTACCTTTTTCATATGAATTATTACTTTGTACTCCCTTCGTGCATAATATAAGATGTTTTTTGACACTACATTAGAGTCAAAAAACGTCCTATATTATGAAACGGAGGGAGTATTGTATACTGGTAAGTGGGATCCAATGAATATAGAGACGCATAGTGGAGTTTTAGGGGCCTTTATGAGATTTGATACAAATTTAAGGTGCTTTCTCCGGATAGAAAATGCGATGCTCCAACCTCGTCCGGTCACTGGCAGTGGGCCTGACACTTCAAAGATTTTTTATGAGATCATAAATGATAAGTGTCACACATATGTCACAAAGCACCCCAGCCTTTGATTTTTTTTCAACTAAAGTTGCCATCCGAAAAAAATGAAACTTGCCATCCGAAAAAAGGTTGCCACGCTTGACAACTAAAGTTGTCATTCTTTCGTAGGTAAACTTGTCATAAAAAACGTTCAAAATTGCCATGTGTTCGCACGACAAGTGTAATGCTTATCAGAGTCCTTACGAGATTTGATACTAATTTATGAGGTTTTCTGCAACAACAAAAAGAGTGGCGTTCTAGTATTGCCCAAACACTGACAATTGTGCTTGGCACCATGCTGGCACGCTACACGAGCGCCATATACAGTTCCAGACGCAAATTGAACCAGGATGAGAATCCTCTGATGTACGGCACCCTGCTGTTCTGCCACCGACATGTGGGCCCGTTGGGAACCTAGCCCACATGTCAGTGGCCCAACGGCACATAACGCATGGATAGGAGCCACTTCCACTGAACCATAATGCTCGGTGCATCAAATTTGGAACCAGTTTTTTGTGTTTTTCTAATACCTCCTATTCATGAAGTGTCGTAGTTTTCAATTAACCCTAGTTCAACACTGTGACACTTATTTTGAATCAAAATGAGCAATTTTAGCACCAAACTGCACATGATGTACGTTACATGAATGAATACATCGGTAGAAGGTCAGGCCCATTTCTAGGTGAATCAGCAATGAGCAGACCACGGGCCAAAGTAGTCCATGTGCCTTGCTCTCCAGTATCAACCTTTTTTAATTTATGCCAGGTGTGTCCCATCCATCAGCAGCTCCGTTCGGTGGAGTCCTTTCGCCTTCGATCATCCGCCCATGCACAAACAACCACACGACCGATCTGTTTCATGCATACATAAATTGATACATGTGCGGATGCCGTATGGCCTACTTGCTAGCAAGCTGCTGTTTGATTGGACAGCACATTTTGCTTTGCTTTTGTTGCGTAACTTCATTCTTTTGGCAACTCCCTGTACTTTTCTACTAATAGGAGTCTTAAAACTTGCACGCGACCATCAGTTTGATGCATAAACTTATAAAGCACATAGTTCTGGTCATCGAACTTGTATCGTCGTGCAAATACGGTCACATATCCCGTACATAGGCGTATCCAGTGCATGTGTGGATGCCTACATGGACAATGCCCATTGGCAGTGACAAATGACGCTCGGCGTGACATGCTTTTGCAAACAAACAAAAAACACTGGCCTTTTTTATTTGTGGAAAAGTGCCAACTATTGGTGAGTCTGATATGTCCACACAAAGAGAAATTTAACAAGAAATAGTGTGGGGATTGGGTTTCCAGCCCGTGACCCATCGCTAGCAAGCTAGCCGATCTAGCAAATCCAACCTAAACATTTTGATATCTAAAGTGCATCGATGAATCCGGATACATATGAATCCATTTTAGAAAAACATTTCTAAATGCTAAAAAATCTTTAAAAAAGGTTATACGGGTACGTCTTCATGTTTTATGTGCGTGCATAAAGTTTCATGAAAAGAATGACCCTTTTGGGGCATGTGCAAAAAAGACAAAAGAATATGTTGTAAAACGCTATTTAGCAGTACTGAAATTTATCTTTTTCGAAGGCAAAAGAAAAAAACATTTTCTCACAAAACTTTTTGCCGCGCACACACATTGATCATGTATGCGTGGAATTTTCTTTTGAATTTTTCAACATTTTAAAACATGTCTAAAATGCATTTTTCAAAAAGTGAGTTCATATGCCCCTGGGTTAGGAGGTGCCGATTGAGATAACTAGGCCTTAATATACTGGAACAGAGGCGCGAGCACAAATGGACTGCAGTCTGTGCGGCCCATTTTGTACTTCTTCGTTTTTTTTAGAAATTTCTAGATAGTAGACTAAAAAATTGTAAATTATAATCTCAGTAATAAAATAACTTATAAATATTTGTGTGTTATAAATATTTTACATACAAAGAAAATAACTTACTGTTGAAACTTGT
The DNA here is from genome assembly GCF_003073215.2 of Triticum urartu. NCBI lineage: Eukaryota > Viridiplantae > Streptophyta > Magnoliopsida > Poales > Poaceae > Triticum > Triticum urartu. The sequence goes on along the minus strand of NC_053026.1, from coordinate 314,803,029 downwards.
TTGTTTATTATTTTTAAAATATACATATATTAAATAATACTTATGAATTATAAAACATCCGAGATTATCAACTAAAGATCTGCCATGCACATGACGCAAATTAATACAAGTAAAATGTAGAGTCAACTATTTATTAAATGTACACCTTATTAAAAATATTTAGTTAATACAGACACTAAAATTGTAAGCTCATGGCTTATATTTAAATAATAAATATAATAAATAAAAATATTTATGAATATTCACTACTTATGTATACTTTTTGCTCATGACTCATATCCAAAATATATATATTTAAATATTAGAAACAACTGAATATTCATACCAATAGTTTAAATTCGAAATTATGAATATTTTTAATTATACAAATATTGAACTATAAAAATGTGTGAATAATTATGGGAATGTTTGTATAATTTAATTAGCATTTTTAAATTATAAATTTTAAAGTATTTGTATTATAATTATACAAACGTTTAATAATTCGTAAATATTATTTAAAATATCTGAATATGTAAAAAATAGTACAAACCAATTTTAAAAATTAAGATTTCTTTTTTATGGACAATATTTATAAGACACAAATATTTGAAAGTTAATTTTATTACCGAGATTACAATTTAAATATTTTCTAAAAAATAGAAAAAAAGAACAAGTGCAAAATGGGCCACACAGACCGCAACCCATTTCTGCTCGTGCCTCTCTTCTACTAGTATATTAAACTGAATGTCGAGTGGTGAGAACCGCTAGTTTACCAACATTCACTTTTGTGCTCGAAACCTAGTGCCCACACTATTTCGTGTTAATTTTCTCTTTTGTATTAACATGTGGGACCCACCAGTCGTTGGCATTTCTCGGCAAATAAAAAAGGTGAATTTTCCTTTTTGCAAAAACATGCCGTGACGAGCGCCGTCTGGCACTGACAATGGGCCTCTATTCATGTTGGCATTCTACACATGCACTGGATATGCCCGCATATGGGATATGTGACCGTATTTGCATGCCCGTGCATGTTCGATGACCATAATCATGTATTTTACAAATTTATGCACTAATCCCCGCGTACAAGTTCTAAGACTCCTACTATATTTATCTCTTTTTTTCTAAGGGCATCTTCAATGCCAACCCTCAAAGACCGCGCTGTCTGGATGTGTTCTGACATCTAACGCGGGCTTATATCAGTCTGCCGAATGGTCCAGACGCAATTTTTCCCATAAATTGGAAGCAAAGTGGGGGGGGGGGGGGCTTTGCGTGAGTCCAGAAAGCAAGCAAGCAGGACTCCGACACCACCGGCCCAATAAATCCCCCCTCTCGGCCCCATTCTTTTCCAATCCATGCATTCTCTTCCTTGCTTTGCATTCCCACCCTCCTCCGTCGTCGCCGTTGTACCTCTCCGACCGCCAGCACCGACACACCCGCTAGCCTTTTACGACGGCGTCGTCCACCCAGGACCCGTCCATAGCCAGGTACACTTCTCCTCCCCTGTCGATGACGTTCATGGCGAACACCACGCTCGACAGGTGTTCGGTCAAATGCCATTGAGCTAATTCTCGAACGCCATGCCATTTTTCTAGAGTACGGAGGATGGCGGGGTACTCGGACATGGAGGATGAGTTGTTGTGCAATGCATTAATTGTTGGTCGTATCCACAGATCTCATAGGCAGTCATAGAAGGGGGGCTCTTCTGGCGATGCGTGCATGATTCGTTTCACGTGCAAAAGCACATTGCGTCCTATGATACGTCCATCTTGCGTCATGTTTTTCTACTGTTATTTATAATGTTTTAGAGTTAGATTTCACTTTATGATGCAATTCTAATCCTTTTTCTCTCTTAAATTGCAAGTTATATCAAAAAAAGGGAGATTGCTTGCAGTTGAAATTCTCAACCTGGAAAAGCTACAGCGGAGATAGCTATTATCCGGAGCTCCAAATGACCTAATGATTTACGGAGATTTGTTTTGGAATGTATAAAAAATATTGTAAGAAAAAGATACCATAGAAGACCCTCCGTGGGCCTACAAGCCCAGAGGGAGTGCCCACCCCCCAATGCCGCATCGGTTGAGCTTGTGGGGCCCACGGAAGTCCACTGATATCCATCTTCTGCTATATGAAGCCATTTGCCCCATAAAAATAAAAAGAAGACTTTCTGGACCACCCATCTCAAGGCGAAACCAAAGGCAGAGCACTTCTGCTCTGTGGCACGATTAGGTCGGGGATACTTCCCTCCGGGAGGGGAAATTGAAGCCATCGTCATCAGCAACGCTCCTCTCGTAGTGGGAGGATTCATCTCTACAACATCTTCAGCAGCACCATCTCATCTCCAGACCCTAGTTCTTCCCTTGCTTTCAATCTTTGTATCAAACCTCTGATTGTTACATAGGGGTGCTAGTAGCATTGATTATATCATGTAGTTAATGCTAGTTAGTTTACTTGGTGGAAGATTATATGTTTAGATTGTTCATTACTTTTTTATCTCCTCTGATCACGAACTTGAATATGATTTGTGACTAGTTCTATTTGTTCTTGAGGACATGGGAGAAGTCTTGTTATAAGTAACCATGTGAAGTTGGTTTTCGTTCAATGTTTTGATGATGTGGCAAGTTTTTCTTCCTCTAGTGGTGTCATGTAAACATCGTGTTGGGAAACATAGCATGCAATTTCAAAAATTTCCTACGCTCACGCAAGATCTATTTAGGAGATGCATAGCAACAAGAGGGGGAGAGTGTGTCCACGTACCCTCGTAGACCGAAAGCGGAAGCATTTGACAACGCGGTTGATGTAGTCGAACTTCTTCTAGATCCGACCGATCAAGCACCGAAGGTACGTCACCTCCGAGTTCTGCACACGTTCAGTTCGATGACGTCACTCGAACTCTTGATCCAGCAAAGTCTCGAGGAAGTAGATGAGTTCCGTCAGCACGACGGCGTGGTGATGGTGATGGTGAAGTGATCCGCGCAAGGCTTCACCTAAGCACTACGAAGATATGACCGGAGGCATAAACTGTGGAGGGGGGCGCCACACACGGCTAACAATTGTCGGTGTGTGTTCTAGCGGTGCCCTCCCACATATATATAGGTTGGAGGAGAGGAGAGGCAGTCAAGGGGGCGCCCCAAGTAGGAGGAATCCTACTTGGGGTCCTCTCAATACGGCCTCCCCCCTTTCCTTTTTACCGGAGGGGGAAAAGGAAAGGGAGAAGAGAGAAAAGAAGGGGGGGCAGACCCCCCCTTTTCCTTTTCCAATTCAGCCAGCTTCCATAGGGGGGCACGCCACCCGTTGTGGGCTGGTGTGCTCCCCTCTCATGGCCCATATGGCCCATATCTTTCCCTCGGGGGTTCCGGTAACCCCCCCTCCCCGCTACTCCGATAAATACCCGATACTTTCCGGATCACATACAGTGTCTGAATACTATCATCCTATATATCAATCTTTACCTCTCGACCATTTCGAGACTCCTCGTCATGTTCGTGATCTCATCCGGGACTCAGAACAACATTCGGTCACCAAATCACATAACTCATATAATACTAAATCGTCATCAAATGTTAAGCGTGCAGGCCCTATGGGTTCGAGAACTATGTAGACATGACCGAGAGACCTCTCTGGTCAATAACCAATAGCGGAACCTGGTGATCGTATTGGATCCTACATATTCTACGAAGATCTTTATCGGTCGAACCGTTATGACAACATACGTTATTCCCTTTGTCATACGTATGTTACTTGACCGAGATTCGATCGTCGGTATCTTCATACCTAGTTCAATCTCGTTACTGGCAAGTCTCTTTACTCGTTCCGTAATACATCATCCCGCAACTAACTCATTATCCACTTTTCTTGCAAGGCTTCTTATGTTGTGTATTACCGAGAGGGCCCAGAGATACCTCTCCGATACTCGGACTGACAAATCCAAATCTCGATCTACGCCAACCCAACAAACACCTTCGGAGATACCTGTGGAGCATCTTTATAATCACCCAACTACGTTGTGTCGTTTGATAGCACACAAGGTATACCTCTGGTGTCCAGGAGTTGCATAATCTCATAGTCAAAGGAATATGTATATGACATGAAGAAAGCAATAGCAATAAAATCGAATGATCATAATGCTAAGCTAACGGATGGGTCTTGTCCATCATATCATTCTCCTAATGATGTGATCCCGTCATCAAATGACATCTCATGTCGTTAGGAAACCTTAACCATCTTTGATCAACGAGCTAGTCAAGTAGAGGCTCACTAGGGACACCGTGTTTGTCTATGTATTCACACATGTATTAAGGTTTCTAATCAATACAATTCTAGCATGAATAATAAACATTTATCATGAATAAGGAAATATAAAATAACAACTTTATTATTGCCTCTAGGGCATATTTCCTTCAGTCTCCCACTTGCACTAGAGTCAATAATCTAGTTCACATCGCCATGTGATTAACACCCATAGTTCACATCGCCATGTGACCAACACCCAAAGAGTTTACTAGAGTGAATAATCTAGTTCACATCGCCATGTGATTAACACCCAAAGAGTATTAATGAGTGATCATGTTTTGCTTGTGAGAGAAGTTTATTCAACGGGTCTATCACATTTAGATATGTATGTATTTTGAAAATTTCTATGTCTACAATGCTCTGTATGGAGCTCCTCTAGCTAATTGCTCCCACTTTCAATATGTATCCAGATCGAGACTCAGAGTCATCCGGATTGGTGTTAAAGCTTGCATCAACGTAAATCTTTACGACGAACTCTCTATCACCTTCATAACCGAGAAACATTTCCTTAGTCCTCTTTAGGTACCTAAGGATAAGTTTTGACCGCTTTCTAGTGATCTACTCCTGGATCACTATTGTACCCCCTTGCCAAAATCATGGTAAGGCATACAACAGGTCTGGTACACAGCATGGCATACTTTATAGAACCTATGACTGAGGCATAGGGAATGACTTTCATTCTCTCTATATATTCTGCCGTGGTCGGGTTTTGAGTCTTACTCAACTTCACATCTTGTAACACAGGCAAGAACCCTTTCTTTGACTGATCCATTTTGAACTTCTTCAAAACTTTATCAAGGTATGTGCTTTGTGAAAGTCATATCAAGCGTCTTGATCTATCTCTATAGATCTTGATGCCCAATATATAAGAAGCTTCACCGAGGTCTTTCATTGAAAAATTCTTATTCATGTATCCTTTTATGCTACCCAGAAATTCTATATCATTTCCAATCAATAATATGTCATCCACATATACTATCAGAAATGCTACACAGCTCCCACTCACTTTCTTGTAAATACATGCTTCATCGTAAGTCTATATAAAACCATATTCTTTGATCACCTTATCAAAGCGTATATTCCAACTCCGAGAAGCTTGCACCAGTCCACAGATGGATCGCTGGAGCTTGCACATTTTGTTAGCACCTTTAGGATTGACAAAACCTTCTGGTTGCATCATATACAACTCTTTTTAAAGAAATCCATTAAGGAATGCAGTTTTGACGTCCATTTGCCAGATTTCATAATCATAAAATGCGGCAATTGCTAACATGATTCGGACAGACTTAAGCATCGCTACAGGTGAGGAAGTCTCATCATAGTCAACTCCTTGAACTTATCGAAAACCTTTTGCGACAAGTAGAGCTTTGTAGACAGTAACATTACCATCAACGTCAGTCTTCTTCTTGAAGATCCATTTATTCTCTATGGCTCGCCGATCATCGGGAAAGTCCACCAAAGTTCACACTTTGTTCTCATACATGGATCCTATCTCAGATTTCATGGCCTCAAGCCATTTATCGGAATCTGGGCTCATCATAGCTTCTTTATAGTTTGTAGGTTCGTCATGGTCTAGTAACATGACTTCCAGAACAGGATTACCGTACCAATCTGGTGCGGAGCGTGCTGTGTTCGACCTATGAGGTCCAGTAGTAACTTGATCTGAAGTTTCATGATCATCATCATCATCATTAGCTTCCTCTCTAGTTGGTGTAGGCATCACGGGAACGGATTTCTCTGATGAGCTACTTTCCAATTCGAGAGAAGGTACAACTACCTCATCAAGTTCTACTTTCCTCCCACTCACTTCTTTCGAGAGAAACTCCTTCTCTAGAAAGTTTCCATTCTAGGCAACAAAGATCTATGGTAGAAGGTGTACCAAATAGTTTTCTTAGGGTATCCTATGAAGACGCAATTCTCCGATTTGGGTTCGAGCTTATCAGGCTGAAGCATTTTGACATAAGTGTCGCAACCCAAAACTTTAAGAAACGACAGCTTAGTTTTCTTGCCAAACCACAGTTCATACGGTGTCGTCTCAACAGATTTAGACAGTGCCCTATTTAACGTGAATGCAGCTGTCTCTAATGCATAACCCCAAAACAATAGTGGTAAATCGGTAAGAGACATCATAGATCGCACCATATCTAATAAAGTACGGTTACGACATTTGTACACACCAATACACTGTGGTGTCCCAGGTGGCGTTGGTTGTGAAATTATTCCACATTGTTTTAAATGAAGGCCAAACTCGTAACTCAAATACTCGCCTCCGTGATTAGATCATAGAAACTTTATTTTCTTGTTACGATGATTCTCTACTTCACGCTGAAATTCTTTGAACTTTTCAAATGTTTCAGACTTGTGTTTCATTAAGTAGATGTACCCATATCTACTTAAATCATCTGTGAAGGTCAGAAAATAACGACACCTGCCACGAGCCTCAACACTCATTGGACCGCATGCATTGGTATGTATTATTTCCAATAAGTTATTAGCTCGCTCCATTGTTCCGGAGAACGGAGTTTTAGTCATCTTGCCCATGAGGCATGGTTCGCAATCATCAAATGATTCATAATCAAGTGATTCCAAAAGCCCATCTGCATGGAGTTTCTTCATATGCTTTACACCAATATGACCTAAATGGCAGTTCCACAAATATGTTGCACTATCATTATCAACTTTGCATCTTTTGACATCAATATTATGAATATGTGTATTACTACGATCGAGATTCAATAAACCACTTACATTGGGTGTATGACCATAGAAGATTTTATTCATGTAAACAAAACAACAATTATTCTCTAACTTAAATGAATAACCATATCACAATAAACATGATCCAATCATATTCATGCTCAACGCAAACACTAAATAACATTTATTTAGGTCCAACACTAACCCCGAAGGTAGAGGGAGTGTGCGATGGTGATCTTATCAACCTTGGAATCACTTCCAACACACATCGTCACCTCACCCTTAACTAGTCTCTGTTCATTTCACAACTCCTGTTTTGATTTACTAGTCTTAGCAACTGAACCGGTATCAAATACCCTGGGGTTACTATGAACACTAGTAAACTACACATCAATAACATGTATATCAAATATACCATTGTTCACTTTGGCATCCTTCTTATCCGCCAAGTATTTGGGGCAGTTCTGCTTCTAGTGACCATTTCCTTTGAAGTAGAAGCACTCAGTTTTAGGCCTAGGTCTAGCTTTGGGCTTCTTCACGGGAGTGGCAACCTGCTTGTCATTCTTCTTGAAGTTCCCTTTCTTTTCCTTTGCCCTTTTTCTTGAAACTAGTGGTGTTGTTAACCATCAACACTTGATGCTCTTTCTTGATTTCTACCTTCATCGATTTCAGCATCGCGGAGAGCTCGGGAATCCTTTCCGTTATCCCTTGCACATTATAGTTCATGACAAAGTTCTAGTAGCTTGGTGATAGTGACTAGAGAACTCTGCTAATCACTATCTTATCTGGAATATTAACTCCCACTTGATTCAAGTGATTGTACTACCCAGACATTCTGAGCACATGCTCACCGGTTGAGCTATTCTCCTCCATTTTGTAGGCAAAGTACTTGTTAGAGGCATCATACCTCTTGACACAGGCATGAGTCTGGAATACCAATTTCAGCTCTTGGAACATCTCATATGCTCCGTGGCGTTCAAAACGTTTTTGAAGTCTCGGTTCTCAGCCATAAAGCATGGCGCACTAAACTATCAAGTAGTCATCATATCAAGCTTGCAAAATGTTCATAACGTCTGCATCTTCTCCTGCAACAGGTTTGTCACCTAGCTGTGCATCAAGGACATAATTCTTCTGTGCAGCAATGAGCATAATCCTCAGATCACGGACCCATTCCTCATCATTGCTACTATCATCTTTCAACTTAGTTTTCTCTAGGAACATATCAAAAAAATATAGGAGCTATATCGCGAGCTATTGATCTACAGCATAGATATGCAAAACTATCAAGACTAAGTTCATGATAAATTAAGTTCAATTAATCAAATTACTTAAGAACTCCCACTTAGATAGACATCCCTCAAGTCATCTACATGATACGTGATCCAAATCAACTAAATCATGTCTGACCATCACGTGAGATGGAGTAGTCATCAATGGTGAACATCTCTATGTTGACCATATCTACTATATGATTCATGTTCGACCTTTCGGTCTCCAGTGTTCCGAGGCCATGTCTGTACATGCTAGGCTCGTTAAGTTTAACCTGAGTATTCCGCGTGTGCAAAACTGTCTTGCACCCGTTGTATGTGAACATAGAGTCTATCACACCCGATCATCACGTGGTGTCTCAACACGACGAACTGTCGCAACGGTACATACCCAGGGAGAACACTTATACCTTGAAATTTTAGTGAAGGGATCATCTTATAATGCTACCGCCGTACTAACAAAAATAAGATGCATAAAAGATATACATCGCATGCAATCAAAAATATGTGACATGATATGGCCATCATCATCTTGTGCTTTTGATCTCCATCTCCAAAGCATCGCCATGATCTCCATCGTCACCGGCTCGACACCTTGATCTCCACTGTTGCGTCATGGTCGTCTCGCCAACTATTGCTTCTACAACCATCGCTAATGCATAGTGATAAAGTAAAACAATTACATGGCGTTTGCATATCATACAATAAACAGACAACCATAAGGCTCCTGCCGGTTGCCAGTAACTTTTACAAAACATGATCATCTCATACAATAACGTTGTCAACATTCGGGGATCGGGGGTACCCAGACTTGCTTGCCTGGGGCCCACGGCGTGGCTCCGTCAACGGCCTAGTACGGCCCAGCTTCAACAACAACAGATCAAGACCCTCGCAAGGGGCCAGTCCTCGCGGGGTGGACGACACCAAGACCTCCCTGGGGGCGGCCTCACCAGGTTGGCTCCCAAGGAGCGGAGATATCAATGCAAGGCGCACCTCGCAAGGTTCATATGATGTGAGCCGTGATGACCAAGGCCAGGCGGGTGCCAGCGGGCGCAGTGTACCAGTTTCCTCTTTGGTGCTAAGGAGGCAAGCGCAGGCGCGGGGTCCCGAGGAATCAAGCAAAGGTTTCCATATCGGTGCAACAAGACCAAGACCGTCAGGATGGTAGGACGGAGGTCATCATGGAGCCCACCGCGGTGTCACCACCAGAGGCTTTTACAGGCGAATACTACTTTTGTCAAGATAACTTGCACTAGTTGTCTCCCTTCGAATTTGGCCGTTGTGGGATCCCTTCCCGCCTACATTTGGGGAGAGGACCAAGGCCATTATAAATAGGACTTAGGCACCACCATAGATCTTGGGGATTTCCACCCTAACCACCTCATCAGCTCATCGAGCTCAAGAACACCTCACCTCCTGAGGCTGTTCGACCATTGTACTAGCTCATCCTCAGCCCTCGAGGCAATCCACCACAAAGCTGGAGTAGGATATTACACCGCAAGGTGGCCCGAACCAGGATAAATAGCTGTGTCCCTTGTTCGTTGGGTTCGACTAGCTAGGCCATGGGTTCGGTGAGTGGGTAGACTAGGAAGGACGAGATCTTCGCACGCACCCCAGAGTTCGAACCTCTCAAGGGTCTGCGGAACCCCGAATCCGACATTTGGCGTGCTAGGTAGGGGTGCGTAAGGGCCCCTCTTCTTCCAGCCGGCCCGCCATCACCCTACAGTCCCGATGGCCGACGATCCGAGGGTCGATGCCGAGCACTGGGCCGCTTGGCCCGCTCTGGCGGTGCCGTCCACCCAGGAAGACCTCCACTCCGCGCTCTAGGCGGCTCGCATTCCGCCCAACCCCGCCGGACATGGGCGGCGCGGACCGGCGTCGTCCGCCCTCGCACCACGACGTACGCGTGCCACCACGTGATCTTCGGGTTACACCGCGGTGACAACGCCACACACTTGTCGGGAGCAGGCAAACATGCGAGCCGCGATCATTCTGGTGCGAGAGTTGCTGCGTTGCAGGTTGGCGGAGGGCGGCCGCGACGCCCTGCTAGAGCGGGTCGCCGAACTGCTTGATGCTGCCTGCAGAGGTGCCATGCCCTTCTGCTCCCTGCCCATGCCTCAGATAGTGGCAGGGGGCGCGTCGGGCCTCGACGCGCCCGCGCGACCCCCGGAGCACCTAAGGGATTCGATAACGACAACACGGCCCGCGGCACTGCTCGTCCTGCCACGACTGCACCTCCTTCAGGCGAGGCAAGCTCTGGCGGTCCCCTGCGGGGCCACGCATGGGTGTCACCCCACGGCCGCCAGGGCTAGGCACAAGGCCTGGTGGCCCAAGGTATGGGACACCCAGGCAATGGCTCCTGCGCAGCAACTTCAGACGCCTACGTACCCCGCATGATGGACCTAGAGTACACGCTAGAGGAAGACCCGGCTCGTTCCCCGAGACGAATTGGGCAGAAGGGACGCTAGAGGCTGGGGCTTTCTGCGAGCCACCCGGAAGTTTCGCCGACCCCTTCGACGACAACGACCGCAGGGTACAACCGATACCTCACAGGCATGCTTACGCTAACCATGGACCGTGGGTGAACCAGGCCACAGCAGTGGTCGAAGACCTCAGGGCGGTGGATCCGCTCCCCGCGGGTGCAGCGCACTAGGGGCTGCGTGGGAGGGGCGCAGAGACAGGGCCTCCCTCGCGCCGCATGGAGCAAGGTTTCGCACGGAGGTAGATCCTCTGCCCGGGGAGGCGCTAGTGAGCCCTTCCCCCCGGCAGAGGGCCCGTGGTCGCCGAGGGCGCCGCCAGTGTCCCCCTTGCCCTTTGGTCTCGTCCTGGTTTCTGGACGCCCCAACGGTGGTCGGGGGAGGCGCAGGGCGGGACCCTTGCCAGGCGATATGAAGTAAGGCTCACGCCTGTGAAGGTCTCCGCTCGTGACACTCTCACGTAATAATGAGTGGGGTTGTACACGCCCCGGAGTCTCCTGAGTGCCGCCCTCGGGCTTCACGGGGCTCCCTCCCACGTCCAAGTGGAAGCACCATGCTCCGCACTGGCCGTCGACACTACCCCCCAATGACTATGCTCACATCCAGTGAAAGCACTTAGCTCTGCGCTGGTGGGAAGACAAGAAGACTAGCCAGGTGCCGGACGCAGCTGTTTGCTTTCGTCCCTCTTTCTGTAACTCGATTTGCTGCCTTTTGGGCTGAGATTTGAAGCTCTTTTGTGTTATGAAAACTGGGGGAGTTTTCTCTTGTTTGTGCCGTTTTCTCGCGTTCTGGTTGCGTGTTTTATTTTGAGGCTCACGCCTGCTGCGCCTCACGAGCGGAGGCTGGTTGGCAAACAACGCCAGTCGTGTCAGGGCAGCCTGGATAGGACCCCCTCGGGGCCAAGAGTGCACTCGCCGTAGGATTGCCGCGTGCACATCCTGTCGTAGTCCGGCGTCCGCTCCTCATGAGGCCTTCTCGAATGGATCAGCAGTCTGCTCGGGAGGCCCAGAGTCTCGTGAGCCCCTAAGCACTCGCCTCAAGAGGAAGGTTCGACCCGGACGTCAAGGCACACCCAATATCCACAGAACTAAGGTAAGACGTGAAAACTACCCAGCTCGGGAGCCCCGCGGGCCTGTGATGGTGCATCCCAAGCCTTGTACACAAAAGGCGTGCCATCATTTCATACACTCTGTTTCATACATGATCCTTCAAAATGCTTTCACACCACACGGGGCCGCGCCAGAGGTTTCCCTTTTTATACAGGTTAAGGCAAAGGAAATGACGTGCTAGCCGGAGGCATTGCGTTCTTCGTTGTCCACATTGTCTTCGTCCCCGCCACCCGAGCTGTCGCTAGCGTCGTATTCATCATCGTCGTCCACGCCACCCTCTCCGACCACCATCACGGACACGTCATCTTCAGGGGAAAACTCCGCGACCAGGGCGTCCACGTGATCATCCACCCAGTACGACAAGTTGTCTCGGATAACCCCGGGCTCGGGGGCTATGGCAGCATCGAAGTCAAAGTGGGGATCGAGGTTCTGGAGGTGACTGAAGACGCATGAGAATGCATGCCCAAGGAGGCACTGGCTCCTCTCCTCGACGAGCTCACGAGCCCTCGCGGCCCGGTCCTCCACGGGCGACACGATCTCGGTGAAGAAGCGAAGGTGGCTGGTGTAATCTTCCTCATGTGGGTGAGGGGCACTCCCTTCGCAGATGGTGCTCAGGGCTCGGTTGGCTCTCACCCTGAGGTCCTGGAGCATAGACGCGTGCTCGCACTGCAGCGTCCGCCGATGACATGCCTTGTCCACATTCTTCTTCGCAAGAGTCGGGACGCCGTCAATCTGCTGCTGGAGTGAGAGCAAGTCGGCACGTGTGGAGGCCAGGTCATCCTGGGCGGAGGTCTAAGCCGCCACAGCTACTTCCTCGCGCTGCTCCGCCTTGTTCAGGCTCGCCTTAAGGGCGGCGGTCCTGCCCTCAGCCTCAGCCCCCAAGAACTCTAGCTCTAGGCGGTGCTCACCGGCGAGATCCGCGTGAGCCTTCGGCACCATCTAATCAACCTCCTCCTGGATCTGGGCTTCCCGCATGGTGACAGCATCCTCAGCCATGGCCACCTGGTGCTCCCTCACCTCCAGCCGATCCAGCTCCAGGCTGCGTTCCAACGCCTCCAGCATCAGCGCTTCCTCGTGTTTCTAGATCTCCTTCTCTTCGAAAGGTGCTCCCCTCATCGATGCAAGGACGACCCTGCGCGCCTCGATCCGCTGCTCAAGGGAAGCACTCAAGGTCTGGAGTTCTTGTTCACGCTCCTCGGCAGCCTCGCGGCGATGGTCGGCCGCCCTAGCCTCCTCCAAGGCCCGGGTGCAGGCCTCGCGTGAGGTTGCGAGGGACACCGCGGCCTTCTCATTGGTGCGCTCATGCTAAAGATGCCCGAGGTTGATAGCCACCTTTAACTGGTGCCACTCGTCCGCCAGTCGGAGGCCCTCCGTCTCAAGGCAGGCGTCGATGTCGACAAGCTCTTCTCCGAGCCGGCTCAGCGCACCCATTGCCTCCTGGAAGAGCTCGTGGCATACAACACCACGCCCGCGCGCGAGCTCCAGTGCATGGCCGAGTCCACCCTTCGCGTCGGGAATTGTTGGAGAAACTTGAGGTGGCTTGCTTGCCCCTGGCGGGGGGCTGGAGACCAGCGCTTTTCCCGCCGCCCTTTGGGCCCTGGCTAGGGTATTGGGTGGCACAGCCTCATTACTCGAAGACGAAGTCAGGGCTGGGGTCACCCAGCCACCAGCAATGACCAGTGGAGGAGACCTCGGCATGCCTTCGGCACCCCAGGCCGGACAATGAAGGAGGGATGACAGGAACGCGGGATCAAGGCCCCCCATCGGTGTGCCTGCCTCCTAGCCAGGTCCAGCGCCTCGCGTGGTGGTCCAGGTGGGGGAGCTCAAGACTAGGGGCAAGCCAATGGGTGGTGGAGGCCGCTCATCAGGAGATCTAGCCGCTGTAGCCGAAGGGATCCTGAAGAGCCACTATCAGGAAAGGATGCAACACTCAGGGAGTCGCAAGGATGAGGTACTTACTCATTTATGGCTATGTACTTCCTCTGCTTTAGCGGCTGGTAGGCGTCACCACTACAGCTTGGAGGCTGATACGTCTCCAACGTATCTATAATTTTTGCTTGTTCCATGTTGTTATATTATCAATCTTGGATGTTTTATAATCATTTTATATCATTTTTGGTACTAACCTATTGACATAGTGCCAAGTGCCAGTTGTTGTTTTTTCCCATGTATTTTACATCGCGGAAAATCAATATCAACAGAGTCCAAATGCCACGAAACTTTACGGAGAATTTTTATGGGCCAGAAGGAACACAATGGGCCCTGGCTGCACCTGGGGGGTGCCCCAAGGGGGGCACAACCCACCAGGGTGCGCCAGGAGGCCCAGGCGCGCCTTGGTGGGTAGTGCCCACCTCGGGTGCCCCTTGGACCGCCTCTTTGCTCTATAAATACCCCAATATTTCCAGAACCCTAGGGGAGTCGACGAAATATTCATCCAGCCGCTTCAGAGTCCAGAACCACCAGATCCAATCTAGACACCATCTCGGATGGGGTTCACCACCAACATTCATGCCTCTCCGATGATGCGTGAGTAGTTCTTTGTAGACCTTCGGGTCCGTACTTAGTATCTAGATGGCTTCCTCTCTCTCTCTCTCCCTCTTTCTCTTGATTCTCAATACAATGGTCTCTTGGAGATCCATATAATGTAACTCTTTCGCGGTGTGTTTGTTGGGATCGATGAACTTTGAGTTTATGATCAGATCTATCTTTTTATATCCATGAAAGTATTTGAGTTTCTTTGATCTCTTTTATGCATGATCTATTATAGCCTCGTATTTCTTCTCCAATATTTGGGTTTTGTTTTGCCAACTTGATCTATTTATCGGGAAGAGGTGCTTTGTAGTGGGCTTGATCTTACGGTGCTTGATCCCAGTGACAGAAAGGGAACCGACACGTATGTATTACTGCTACTAAGGATAAAATGATGGGGTCTATCTCTACATAGATAGATCTTGTCTACATCATGTCATTGTTCTTATTGCATTACTCCATTTCTCCATGAACTTAATACACTAGATGCATTCTAGATAGCGGTCGATGTGTGGAGTAATAGTAGTAGATGCAGGTAGGAGTCGGTCTACTAATCTTGGATGTGATGCCTATGTAATGATCATTGCATGGATATCGTCATGAGTATTTGAAGTTCTATCAATTGCCCAACATTAATTTGTTCACCCACCATTTGCTATTTTTCTCGAGATAAGCCACTAGTGAAACCTACAGCCCCCGGGTCTCTTTCTCATATATTTGCCTTTGCGATCTAATTTTCTTTTGCATTTATTTTCAGATCTATTAATCCAAAAACCCAAAAATACCTTGCTGCAATTTATCCTTATTTATTTTATTTCGTGTTCGATCTATCAATCTACTACAAATTTACCTCACGTCTGTTTGCCTACCTGAGGCGCTGTACCCCGGAAAGGATTGACAACCCCTTTAACATGTCGGGTTGCGATGATTTGTTATCTGTGTGCAGGTGTTGTTTACGTTGTGTTGCTTGGTTCTCTTACTGGTTCGATAACCTTGGTTTCATATCTGAGGGAAATACCTACCATCGTTGTGCTGCATCATTCCTTCCTCTTTGGGGAAATACCGACGTAGCTTCAAGCAACATCAAAAGGAATTTCTGGCACCGTTGCCGGGGAGGATCTTCAACATATACCAGGTTCCTAATCACAAATCTCATCTCCTTGCAATTTACATTATTTTCCATTTGCCTCTCATTTTCCTCTCCCCCACTTCACAAAAAATGTTGTTTTATTCGCCCCTCTTTTTCCGTTCGCCGTTTTCTTGCCGGATCTGTTTTTGAGTGCAATATTGTTGTGTAGTCATCATGACTCAAGAGAACACCAAGTTATGTGATTTCTCAAATACCAACAACAATGATTTTACTGGCACTCCGCTTGCTCCTCTCGCCACTAGTGCGGAGATTTGTGATATTGATACTGCTTTGTTGAATCTTGTTATGGAAGATCAATTTTCCGGTACTCCTAATGGGATGCCACGTCCCATCTTAATACCTTCGTGGAATTATGCGATATGCAAAAGAAAAAAGATGTGGGCAATGATGTGGTGAAGATGAAATTATTTCCGTTTTCTTTGCGTGATTCTGCAAAAAATTGGTTCTCTTCTTTGCCTCGCAATAGTATTGATTCTTGGAACAAGTGCAAAGATGCTTTTATCACTAAGTATTTTCCGCCCGTGAAAAT
The DNA here is from genome assembly GCF_003073215.2 of Triticum urartu. Lineage (NCBI taxonomy): Eukaryota > Viridiplantae > Streptophyta > Magnoliopsida > Poales > Poaceae > Triticum > Triticum urartu. The sequence continues at coordinate 314,786,998 of NC_053026.1, read as the reverse complement.
TATTTCCCTTAGAACCTAGATCATGAATTTCAAGAAACTTGAACATGAGCATGTTGCACAATCTTGGTAAAGGATGAAAATGATGCTAAGGAATTGCCCAACTAATGGGTTAAATCTTTGGATGACCATAAAAGATTTTTATGCGGGTTTGAATTTTGTTTCTCGTAATCTTTTAGATTCCGACGCGGGTGGTACTTTTATGGAAATTACTTTGGGTAAAGCTACCAAATTGCTTGATAATATTATTTCAAATTATTCGCAATGGCATATCGAAAGAGCTCCTACTAGTAAAAAAAATTAATTCGGTTGAAGAAATTTCTTCTTTGAGTGAAAAAGTTGATGCTCTTGTGAAATTGGTTGCTAGTAGGAGTGCTCCTATTGATTTTAATGATATGCCTTTGTATACTTTGATTGAGCAAAATAGTGATGCCATAGATGTTAATTTTATCTCTCAAAATAATTTCAATAATAATGCTTATAGAGGTAATTTTAATCCCAGACCTTTTCCTAGTAATTCCTATTATAATTATGGTAATTCCTGTGGAAATCAATCTTATAATAATAAAAGGAACACCTCTGATCTTCAGAACAATATTAAATAATTTATCAACACACAAAAAGTTTTCAACACTTCCATAGAAGAAAAGTTGAGTAAGATTGATGATTTGTCTAGAAGTGTTGATAGAATTGCTCATGATGTGGAAAATCTCAAGATGAAAAGTTTTGTGCCTAAAGTAGATGAATAAATTAAGGTTCTTTATGTTTCTATGGATGAAAGTAGGAAAAGAACCGCTATGCTTAGAGATAAAAGAGAATTTTTAGAAAAAAAGCATTTTCTAGTGATTTCTTTTGCAAAAGTGATGAAGATATTAAAATGATTGGTGTTTCTTCTATTGATTCCTTGTTTAGTAAAGTTAAGATTGATGAAAAAGGGACTGGAGAAGAGTCAACTTTAGGTAGAAGGCATACCAATGATTCAGAGGGTGAAAATCTTGTTGAGAAAATTGATAAAAGTGGGTTTGAAGAGGTCAAACTTTAGCTAGTAATGTACCCACTCTTTTTGATTACAAAGACTTTAATTATGATAGTTGCTCTTTGATTGATTGTATTTCTTTGTTTCAATCCATGATAAATTCACCCCATGCCTATGAACAAAATAAAGCTTTTACTAAACATATTATTGATGCCATGATGAAAGCTTTTGAAGAAAATTTGGAATTAGAAGTATCAATTCCTAGAAAATTGCATGATTAATGGGAACCTACTATCAAAGTCAAGATTAAAAATTATGAGTGTTTTGCTTTGTGTGACTTGGGTGCTAGTGTTTCTACAATTCTGATATCTTTATTTGATGTGCTTGGTCATACCGATCTTGAAGAATGTTCTTTAAATTTGCAGTTGGCGGATTCTACTATTAGAAAGCCTATGGGAAGAATTAATGATATTCTTATTCTTGCTAATAGAAATTATGTGCCCATAGATTTTATTGTTCTTGATATTGATTGCAATCCGTCTTGTCCAATTATTCTTGATAGATTGTTTTTACGCACTAGCGGTGCCGTGATTGATATGAAAGAAGGCAATATTAAGTTCCAATTTCCTTTAAGGAAGGGTATGGAACACTTTCCTAGAATAAGAATTAGGCCACCATATGAATCAATCATAAGGGCATCTTATGGATCTCGAACCAAAGATGACAAAACTTAGATTCTTGCTTTATGCCTAGCTAAGGGCGTAAAACTATAGCGCTCGTTGGGAGGCCACCCAATGAATAAAATTTATTTTTGCTTTTTGTATTATGTTTTTGAGTGTTAGCACATTTATGCTACTATTATGATTGCATTTTTTGTGTTTTAATTAGTGTTTGTGCCAAGTAAAGCCTTTAGGATCTTCTTGGGTGATAGTTGTTTGATCTTGCTGAAAAAACAGAAACTTTTGCGCTCACGAAAATAATTTTCATTTTTAACCAGAGAGATATAAAATACCCATTCCAATTTCAGTATATCAATATAAAAATTTCTTAGGTCTTCCTAATTTTTCAGAATTTTTGGAGTTACAGAAATATTCTAAATAGTCAGATTGCAACAGACTGTTCTGTTTTGACAGATTCTGTTTTCTTTGTGTTTTGTGCTTATTCTGATGGCTCTATGGTTTTCTTTGATGATGTTTTGCCATAGAAAAGTTGGAATACATTAAATTTAATGCAAGAACAAAATATGAATTGGTTTGATACAGCACTTATAGTAGTGATTTATTATTCTTATACTAACGGATCTCACGAATGTTTTGTTGAGTTTTGTGTGGTTGAAGTTTTCAAGTTTTGGATTATCTTATGATGGATGAAGGAATAAGGAGTAGAAGAGCCTAATATTGGGGATGTCCCGGCATCCCAAGCTATTATCAAAAAATGAGCAACCAACTAAGCTTGGGGATGCCCCCGAGTGGCATCCCCTCTTTCTTCTAACGACCATCGGTATTTTACTCGAAGCTATATTTTTATTCGTCACATACTATGTGTTTTGCTTGGAGCGTCTTGTATGATATGAGTCTTTGCTTGCTTTATTTTGTGTTTTAAGTCTTGATCCCTTGCTGGACACACTTATTTGAGAGAGCCAAAATTATGTCATGACTTGTTAGAATTGTTCTCTATGCTTCACTTAAATTTTTATGAGCCATGGACTTGCTCTAGTGCTTCACTTATATCTTTTTGAGCACGGTGTGCTTAGTATTTTTGAAGAAATGCTCTCTTGCTTCGCTTATATTTATTTGAGAGTTAGTAAATTTTTGAAGAAATTCTCTCTTGCTTCACTTAAATTATTTTGAGAGAAAGAAAAAAATTATGCTCATGATCTTCACTTATATTTGTTTGACCTTGTGAAAAGCAACATACTAAAATTAGTCCCAAAGTGATAGATATCCAAGAAGGATATAATAAAAACTCTCATGAAGATCACTGGACAAAATAAACTTGATTCTTAGTAATAGTTTTGAGATATGATGATGTGATATGTGAGTCATCTTGATGAGTAATTGTGCTTAGTAAGAATATTGGTGTTAAGGTTTGTGATTCCCTATGCAAGCACAAAAGTCAGTAGTCATGCAATGAAATTATATCCTACTTGTGGTGCATTATTCGGTGTTAATTTTGCTTAATGCTTTATTATGAGACTATTCGTTTCTTGGTTGGTCGCCTCTCAATCATTTGCTAGCCTTCATTTTGCACTAAGTATGATCTCTACTTGTGCATCCAAAAACCTTTAACCCAGTTTTGCCATAGAAGTCCACTATATCTACCTATATGCGGTATTCTTTTGCCATTCTAAGGAAATTTTCATGTGCCATCTCTAATTTTCAAAAAATAAACTTCTCTTTTGTGTGTTCGTTTCGCTCGCGGAGCGGTGAGGGGTGGCTAATATTTTCCATGCTAGATGTGTTATTCTCAAGATGAGTGTTTATTCACTTGTCATTGCACAAGAGTAAGGCAAAGGTATTAGGGATGCCCAGTCCCGAAATGAAAACTGAATTTACTTTATGTTGTCAAATAATAAATTCCTTTGAAAGTGTTGGTATGGAAGGGCGCCCGTGGATACGGTTAGCCATGAAAAGTGAAAGTATGGTGGAAAACGGAATAAACTTTATTTTCTATTTGGGAACCTCCTATGATATATCTAAGCATGAAAAGTATTGGGAACTCTAAGTCGTTTTCGTTGGTGGGATGGATACACCTCCCAAAATGTTTTTATCTCTAAGTTTTTCGCTTTGAGCTCTGGCACCTCTACAAATCCCTACTTCCCTCTGCGAAGGGCCTTTCTTTTACTTTATGCAATTTTTATTTTTGAATTTGAGTCTCCATCTTCTCTTATAAAAGCACTAACTAGGAGGCAATATGATCGTACCTAAGTACTGGGTGTAGCTAATATTCGAGTGTGTTTCATGAATGGATCAATGATTGAGCATGATGGGCTAGGGATAGCTTATTTTAGCATTGAAATTTTGAAAAACATGGTTACTTGTTGATATGCTTGAGTATCTAAATTATCATGTCAAAACTATACTATTGCTTTGAACAATATAAAAGTCCAATTGTCCATGATATAAACAAAATAATATGATATGACATGATAGGCAGCATTCCACATCAAATTTTTTGTTTTTATCACTTACCTACTCGAGGATGAGTAGGAGTTAAGCTTGGGGATGCTGATACGTCTCCAACGTATCTATAATTTTTGCTTGTTCCATGATGTTATATTATCAACATTGGATGTTTTATAATCATTTTATAGTCATTTTATATCATTTTTGGTACTAACCTATTGACATAGTGCCAAGTGTCAGTTACTGTTTTTTTCCATGTTTTTTACATCGCAGAAAATCAATATCAAACAGAGTCCAAATGCCACGAAACTTTACGGAGAATTTTTATGGGCAAGAAGGAACACAATGGGCCCTGGGTGCGCCTGGGGGTGCCCCGAGGGGGCACAACCCACCACGGCGCGCCAGGAGGCCCAGGCGCGCCCTGGTGGGTTGTGCCCACCTCGGGTGCCCCCTAGACCGCCTCTTTCCTCTATAAATACCCCAATATTTCCAGAACCCTAGGGGAGTCAACGAATATTCATCCAGCCGCCGCAGAGTCCAGAACCACCATATCCAATCTAGACACCATCTCGGATGGGGTTCCCCACCTTCATTGGTGGCTCTCTGATGACGTGTGAGTATTTCTTTGTAGACCTTCGGGTCCGTAGTTAGTAGCTAGATGGCTTCCTCTCTCTCTTGATTCTCAATACAATGGTCTCTTGGAGATCCATATGATGTAAATCTTTTGCGGTGTGTTTGTTGGGATCAATGAACTTTGAATTTATGATCAGATCTATCTTTTTATATCCATGAAAGTATTTGAGTTTCTTTGATCTCTTTTATGCATGATCTCTTATAGCCTCGTATTTCTTCTCTGATATTTGGGTTTTGTTTGGCCAACTTGATCTATTTATCTTGCAATGGGAAGAGGTGCTTTGTAGTGGGTTCGATCTTACGGTGCTTGATCCCAGTGACAGAAAGGGAACCGACACGTATGTATCGCTGCTACTAAGGATAAAACGATGGGGTCTATCTCTACATAGATAGATCTTGTCTACATCATGTCATCGTTCTTATTGCATTACTCCATTTCTCCATGAACTTAATACATCAGATGCATGTTGGATAGTGGTCGATGTGTGGAGTAATAGTAGTAGATGCAGGCAGGAGTCGGTCTACTAATCTTGGACGTGATGCCTATGTAATGATCATTGCCTGGATATCGTCATGATTATTTGAAGTTCTATCAATTTCCCAACGGTAATTTGTTCACCCACCGTTTGCTATTTTTCTCGAGAGAAGCCACTTGTGAAACCTACGCCCCCCGGGTCTCTTTCTCATATATTTGCCTTTGCGATCTAATTTTCTTTTGCATTTATTTTCAGAACTATTAATCCAAAAACCCAAAAATACCTTGCTGCAATTTATCCTTATTTATTTTATTTCACATTCGATCTATCAATATACTACAAATTTACCTCACATCCGTTTGCCTACCTGAGGTGGTGTACCTCGGAAGGGATTGACAACCCCTTTAACACGTTGGGTTGCGAGAATTTGTTATCTGTGTGCATGTGCTATTTACGTTGTGTTGCTTGGTTCTCCTATTAGTTCGATAACCTTGGTTTTATATCTAAGGGAAATACCTACCGCCGTTGTGCTGCATCATCCCTTCCTCTTTGGGGAAATACCGACATAGCTTCAAGCGACATTAGAGACCCCTTCCTCTTGTGGAGTGCTTCAAAGTTCAGGCGAAGCTGGCCGAAGCCCGAAGCGCGACCGCCAGCATCTGGGGCGTCTGGTGAGGCCTCCGGGGAGGCAGCCTCGGGAGCGTCGGGCTGCGTCAACTCCCCAGCCTCCACCTCAAGACTGCTTGCCCAAGCTTCAGGGGCGGTGACCTCGGGAGCCTCGGGATGCGCCAGCTCCTTGGTCCCCTGCTCAGCTTCGGGGGCCGCCATCTCAGGAGCACCAGGCTGCGTCATCTCATCAGCAGCCGCCCCGGAGGCACCCGGTGGCACGCGCCCCCTGCATCCGCCATTGGGACGTGCGCTGTGGGGACGGCAGGCTGAGGAACCACGAGCACGGGGTTCTCACAGGGTCCCTCAAATCCGGCTGGGCGCAGTCCCCAGTCATCAAACAGGGCATCTGCCTCATGAACTTCTCCGTGTTAGACCAGCAGTACAGGAGGCAGCCCTCCTCCGGAGGCGTGGTAGGCACCGGGTCACCCGTCAGGATATCGAGCACTGTGCGCAGCGTCTTGGGAGGGAGTGCAGGCACATGGAGCCTCATGGGGTCCCTGCTACCAGCGAAGGTCCACATTCGTCGAGGCGCTGAAGCAAAGCGATGCGGCACTGGACGAACTCCTTCACCACCATGGGCGCCGTTACCCCGAGCTCCTTAAACCTAGCCAGCCGGTGCTAGACGTGGGCAAGATGATGGTCAACAAGCTTCGCGTGCCCCCAGCCGGAGCTGGGTACGGCCGGCGCCCGTGGAAGCAAGAGAAGAGAGTTGCGCACGCCGACATCCACAAACACCGACCGCCTTCGGAATCCACTTGCAACTGGTGAGAGCTCAAAGTTGATCCCGAGCCGGCCATTGCCACTACGGCCTGAAAGGCCACGCACCCTGAGCATTGGCGGGTGTCGATCAGGTGAAGCGAGAAGAAATGGCGAAACAAGGCCACGGAAGGGGCAATGCCCACCATGGCCTCGCAGACGAAGGCGAAGATGGCAAGGAGAATGATGGATTGGGGATCCAGATGTAGCGCATGGACTTGGTAATGAGAGAGAATGGCGTTGAAGAAATCGCAAAAAGGGGGGATCATGCCGGCCAAGAGGGCGTGAAGATGGATGGGGATCTCGGTGGCTGCCATATCGGCCATGGCTCGGGAAGCAGGCCAAGCCACCGTTGCCTTCCATTCATTGGAATCAGTGTTGAGAGCTGGGCGAACCTTGTCCAGCCCTTCTTGGTTGAGCACTGTCGACCGCTCAAGGGCAGGCTCAAAGGCCGGCGAAGATTCGACCGGAGCACTGGCTCTCCCCTTTTTCTTCTTCTTCAAGCATAGCACCATAGAGACAGGTGAGGACCGGTGCCGGCGTCAGATCTAGGAAGGAAGTCACTGTCTCTCAGAAAGGTGAAGGAGCCGAGGGAGCGCGCAACAAGCAATGAAGGCGAAGCTGTGTTGGCGATGGTGGCCACTGAGCCCGGCGAATATCAAGGCTGCGTGGGGAAGTGGGGGCGCCCACGTCCCACTAATTGCCACGCGTCGATCAAGGCCGCAGGCGGTTAGGGCCCGTGGCGCTCCGCACTTGTCCTTTGGCTTCGCCACGAAGCCAAGTTCGCGCGTGCCTTGGGCCTGGGGGCTACTGTCGGTGTCCTGGGATCGGGGGTGCCCAGACTTGCCTGCCTGCGGCCCAGGGCGTGGCTCCGTCAACGGCCTGGTATGGCCCAGCTTCAACAACAACATCTCAAGGCCCTCGTGAGGGGCCAAGCCTCGCGGGGCGGACGACACCAAGACCTCCTTGGGGGCGGCCTCACCAGGCTGGCTCCTGAGGAGCGGAGATATCAATGCAAGGCACACCTCGCGAGGTTCATATGATGTGAGCCGTGACGACCAAGGCCAGGAGAGCGCCAGTGGGCACAGTGTACCAATTTCCTCTTTGGTGCTAAGGAGGCAAGCACAAGTGCGAGGTCCCAAGGAATCAAGCAAAGGTTTCCATATCGGTGCAACAAGACAAAGAACGCAAGGACGGCAGGATGAAGGTCATCGCGGAGCCCACCGCGGCGTCACCACCAGATGCTTTTGCAGGCAAAGACTACTTTTGTCAGGATAACTTGTACTAGTTGTCTCCCTTTGAATTTGGCCGTTGTGGGATCCCTTCCAGCGTACATTTGGGGAGAGGACCAAAGGCCACTATAAATAGGACTTAGCCACCACCATAGATCAGGGGGATTTCCACCATGACCACCTCATTAGCTCATCGAGCTCAAGAACACCTCACCTCCTAAGGCTGTTCGACCACTGTACTAGCTCATCCTCAGCCCTCGAGGCAATCCACCACAAAGCTGGAGTAGGATATTACACCGCAAGGTGGCCCGAACCAGGATAAACTGCTGTGTCCCTTGTTCGTTGGGTTCGACTAGCTAGGCCGTGGGTTCGGTGAGCGGGTAGACTAGGGAGGACGAGATCTTCGCACGCACCCCAGAGTTCGAACCTCTCTAGGGTCTGCAGAACCCCGAATCCAACAAACGTATATCACATCATGTCTTGACCATATCACATCACAACAAGCCCTGCAAAAACAAGTTAGACGTCCTCTACTTTGTTGTTGCAAGTTTTACGTGGCTGCTACGGGCTTCTAGCAAGAACCGTTCTTACCTACGCATCAAGACCACAGCTGTCATTTATCAAGTTTGTTGTTTTAACCTTCTTCAAGGACCGGCCGAAGTCAAATTCGATTCAACTAAAGTAGGAGAAACAGACACCCGACAACCACCTTTATGCAAAACTAGTTGCATGTATGTCGGTGGAACCGGTCTCATGAACGTGGAAATGTAAGGTTGTTCCAGGCCGCTTCATCCAACAATACCTCCGAACCAAAATAAGACATTGGTGGTAAGCGGTATGACGATCACCGCCCACAACTCTTTGTGTGCTACTCGTGCATATCATCTACGCATAAACCTGGCTCGAATGCCACTGTTGGGAAACGTAGCATGCAATTTCAAAAATTTCCTACACTCACGCAAGATATATCTAGGAGATGCATAGCAACGAGAGGGGGAGAGTGTGTCCACGTACCCTCATAGACCGAAAGCGGAAGCGTTTGACAACGCGGTTCATGTAGTCGAACTTGTAGATCCGACCGATCAAGCACCGAACATACGGCACCTCCGAGTTCTGCACACGTTCAACTCGATGACGTCCCTCGAACTCTTGATCCAGAAAAGTGTCGAGGAAGTAGATGAGTTCTGCTAGCACGACAGCGTGGTGACGGTGATGGTGAAGTGATCCACGCAGGGCTTCGCCTAAGCACTACGAAGATATGACGGGAGGCGTAAACTGTGGAGGGGGGCGCCGCACATGGCTAACAATTGTTGGTGTGTGTTCTAGTAGTGCCCCCCCCACATATATATAGGTTGGAGGGCAGGAGAGGCAGCCAAGGGGGCGCTCCAAGTAGGAGTAATCCTACTTTGGGTCCTCCCAATTCGGCCTTCCCCCTTTCCTTTTTATCGGAGGGGGAAAAGGGAAGGGAGAAGAGAGAAGAGAAAAAGGAAGGGGGAGGGGGTCGAACCCCCCTTTTCCTTTTCCAATTCAGCCAGCTTCCATAGGGGGGTGCACCACCCCTTGTGGGCTGGTGTGCTCCCCTCTCATGTCCCATATGGCCCATATCTTCCCCCCGGGGTTCCGGTAACCCCCCGGTACTCCGATAAATACACGATACTATCCGTATCACATCCGGTGTCCGAATACTATCATCCTGTATATCAATCTTTACCTCTCGACCATTTCAAGACTCCTGGTCATGTTCGCGATCTCATCTGGGACTCCGAACAGCATTCGGTCACCAAATCACATAACTCGTATAATACTAAATCGTCATCGAACATTAAGCGTGCGGACCATACGGGTTCGAGAACTATGTAGACATGACCGAGACACCTCTCTGGTCAATAACCAATAGCGGAACCTGGATGCTCATATTGTCTCCTACATATTCTACAAAGATCTTTATCGGTCAAACTATTATGACAACATACGTTATTCCCTTTGTCATCGGTATGTTACTTGCCCGAGATTTGATCGTCGGTATCTTCATACCTAGTTCAATCTCGTTACCGGCAAGTCTCTTTACTCGTCCTGTAATACTGAAGGAAATATGCCCTAGAGACAATAATAAAGTTGTTATTTTATATTTCCTTATATCATGATAAATGTTTATTATTCATGCTAGAATTGTATTAACCGGAAACTTGTTACATGTGTGATACATAGACAAAACACCGTGTCCCTAGTAAGCCTCGACTAGACTAGCTCATTAATCAAATATGGTTAAATTTCCTAACCATAGACATGTGTTGTCATTTGATGAATGGGATCACATCATTAGGAGAATGATGTGATGGACAAGACCCATCCATTAGCATAGCATATTGATCGTTCAGTTTTATTGCTATTGCTTTCTTCATGTCAAATACATATTCCTTCGACTATGAGATTATTAAACTCCCGGATGCCGGAGGAATGCCTTGTGTGCTATCAAATGCCACAACGTAACTGGGTGATCATAAAGATGCTATACATATATTTCTGAAGGTATTTGTTGGGTTGGCACAGATCGAGATTAGGATTTGTCACTCCGAGTATCGGAGAGGTATCTCTGGGCCCTCTCGGTAATGCACATCATAAGAAGCCTTGCAAGCAAAGTGATTAATGCGTTAGTTACAGGATGATGTATTATGGAACGAGTAAAGAGACTTACCGGTAACGAGATTGAACTAAGTATGAAGATACTGACGATCGAATCTCGGGCAAGTAACATACTGACGGACAAAGGGAATAACGTATGTTGTCATAACAGCTCAATCGATAAAGATATTCATAGAATATGTCGGAGCCAATATGAGCACCCAGGTTCTGCTATTGGTTATTGACCAGAGAGGTGTCTCGGTCATGTCTACATAGTTCTCGAACCCGTAGGGTTCGCCCGCTTAATGTTCGATGACGATTTTGTATTATATGAGTTATGTGATTTGGAGACCGAACGTTGTTCAGAGTCCCAGATTATATTACGGACATGACGAGGAGTCTCGAAATGGTCGAGAGGTAAATATTGATATATATATATATATATATATAGGACTTCCGGAGGGTACCGGGTACATATCGGGTCGTCGGAAGGGGTTCCGGGCACCCCGGCAAAACATATGGACCTAATGGGCCAAGAGGGGAAACACAGCAGCCAGCAAGGGCCACTGCACCCCCCATATGGGCCGAACCAGAGGAGAAGGAAATAGGGGAAGAGAGAAGGAAGGGGAGGGATTCGGCCTCCCCCTTCCTTCCCTCCTCCTTCCTTCCCCCTCCGGAACTTATGGAAGGGGGGAGGCCGAAATGGGGAGGCGCCCAAGTAGGATTCCTCCTACTTGGGGAGCCCCCTTGCTGCTCCCCTCCCTCTCCCACCTATATATACATGGGGAGGGGCGCCTGGAACACACAACAACATCTGTTAGCCGTGTGCGGCGCCCCCCTCCATAGATTACACCCTCAGTCATATTCTCGCGGTGCTTAGGCGAAGCCCTGCGCGGATCACTTCACCATAACCATCACCACGCCATTGTGCTAACGGAACTCATCTACTTCCTCGACACTCTGCTAGATCAAGAGTTCGAGGGACATCATCGAACTGAACGTGTGCAGAACTCGGAGGTGTCGTACGTTTGGTGCTTGATCGGTTGGAACGAGAAGAAGTTTGACTACATCAACCGCGTTGTCAAACACTTCCGCTTTCGGTCTACAAGGGTACATAGACACACTCTCCCCCTCTCGTTGCTATGCATCTCCTAGATAGATCTTGCATGAGCGTAGGAAATATTTTGAAATTGCATGCTACATTTCCCAACAGTGGCATCAGAGCCAGGTCTATGCGTAGATGATATGCACGAGTAGAACTCAAAGAGTTGTGGGCGGTGATCGTCATACTGCTTACCACCAACGTCTTATTTTGATTCGGCGGTATTCTTGGATGAAGCGGCCCGGACCAACCTTACATGACCATGTTCATAAGACTGGTTCCACCGACAGACATGCAACTAGTTTTGCATAAAGGTGGCTGGCGGGTGTCTGTTTCTCCAACTTTAGTTGAATCAAATTTGACTGCGGCCGGTCCTTGTTGAAGGTTAAAAAAGCAAACTTGATAAATCACCATTGTGGTTTTGATGCGTAGGTAAGATTGGTTCTTACTAGAAGCCCGTAGCAGCCACGTAAAACTTGCAACAACAAAGTAGAGGACGTCTAACTTGTTTTTGCAGGTCTTGTTGTGATGTGATATAGTCAAGCCATGACGTGATATATGTTATTGTATGAGATTATCATGTGTTGTAAAAGTTACTGGCAACCGGCAGTTGCCTTATGGTTGTCTCTTTATTGTATGAAATGCAAACGCCATGTAATTGCTTTACTTTATCACTATGCGTTAGCGAGAATTGTAGAAGCAATAGTTGGCGAGACGACCACAACGCTACGATGAAGATCAAGGTGTCAAGCCAGTGACGATGGAGATCATGACGATGCTTTGGAGATGGAGATCAAAAGCACAAGATGATGACAACCATATCATGTCACATATTTTGATTGTATGTGATGTTTATCTTTTATGCATCTTATTTTGCTTAGTATGGCGGTAGCATTATAAGTTGATCCCTTCACTAAATTTCAAGGTATAAGTGTTCTCCCTGAGTATGCACCGTTGCGACAGTTCGTCGTGTTGAGACACCACATGATGATAGGGTGTGATAGACTCTACGTTCACATACAACGGGTGCAAGGCAGTTTTGCTTATGTGGAATACTTGGGTTAAACTTGACGAGCCTGGCATGTACAAACATGGCCTTGGAACACCAAAGACCAAAAGGTCGAACGTGAATCATATAGTAGATATGATCAACATAGAGACGCTCACCATTGATGACTACTCCATTTCACATGATGATCGGACATGGTTTAGTTGATTTGGATCACGTATCATTTAGATGACTTGAGGGATGTCTATCTAAGTGGGAGTTCTTAAGTAATTTGATTAATTGAACTTTAATTTATCATGAACTTAGTCCTGATAGTATTTGCAATTTATGTTGTAGATCAATAGCTCGCGTTGTAGCTCCCCTATGTTTTTGATATGTTCCTAGAGAAAACTAAGTTGAAAGATGATAGTATCAATGATGTGGATTGAGTCCGTGATCCGAGGATTATCCTCATTGCTGCACAAAAGAATTATGTCCTTGATGCACCGCTAGGTGATAGACCTATTGCATGAGCAGATGCAGACATTATGAACGTTTGGCAAGCTCGATATGATAACTACTTGATAGTTTAGTGCACCATGCTTTACGGCTTAGAATTAGGGCTTCAAAGAAGTTTTAAAACGCCACAGAGCATATGAGATGTTCCAAGAACTGAAATTGGTAGTGCAGACTCATGCCCGTGTCGAGAGGTATGAGACCTCTGACAAGTACTTTACCTATAAGATGGAGGAGAATAGCTCAGCTATGAGCATATGCTCAGAATGTCTGGGCACAACAATTGCTTGAATCAAGTGGGAGTTATCTTCCAGATAAGATAGTGATCGACAAAGTTCTCTAGTCACTATCACCAAGCTACTAGAACTTCGTGATGAACTATAAATGTGCAAGGGTTAACGAAAAGGATTCCCGAGCTCTTCGCGATGCTGAAATCGGCGAAGGTAGAAATCAAGAAAGAGAATCAAGTGTTGATGGTTAACAAGATCACTAGTTTCAAGAAAAGGGTGAAGGAACAGAAAGGTAACTTCAAGAAGAATGACAAGCAAGTTTCCACTCCCGTGAAGAAGCCCAAAGCTAGACCTAAGCCTGAAACTGAGTGCTTCTACTACAAAGGGAATGGTCACTGGAAGCGGAACTACCCCAAATACTTGGCGGATAAGCAGGGCAAAGTGAACAAAAGGTATATTTGATATACATGTTATTGAAGTGTATTTTACTAGTGTTCATAGTAACCCCTGGGTATTTGATACCGATTCAGTTACTAAGATTAGTAACTCGAGACAGGAGTTGCAAAATGAACATAGACTGGTTAAGGGCGAGGTGACGATGTGTGTTGGAAGTGATTCCAAGGTATATAAGATCACCATCGCACACTCCCTCTACCTTCGGGATTAGTGTTGGACCAAAATAAATGTTATTTGGTGTTTGCATTGAGCATGAATATGATTAGATCATGTTTATTGCGATACGGTTATTCATTTAAGTCAGAGAATAACCGTTCTTCTGTTTACATGAATAAAACCTTCTATGGTCATACACCCAATGTAAATGGTTTATTAAATCTCGATCATAGTGATACACATATTCATAATATTGATGCCAAAAGATGCAAAGTTGATAATGATAGTGCAACATATTTATGGCACTGCCGTTTAGGTCATATTGGTGTAAAGTGCATGAAGAAACTCCATGCAGATGGGCTTTTGGAATCACTTGATTATGAATCATTTGATACTTGCGAACCATGCCTCATGGGCAAGATGACTAAAACTCTGTTCTCCAATACAATGGAGTGAGCTAATGACTTATTGGAAATAATACAAACCGATGTATGCGGTCCGATGAGTGTTGAGGCTCGCGGCGGGTATCGTTATTTTCTGACCCTCACAGATGATTTAAGGAGATATGGGTATATCTACTTAATTAAACACAAGTCTGAAACATTTGAAAAGTTCAAAGAATTTCAGAGTGAAGTGGAGAATCATCATAACAAGAAAATAAAGTTTCTACGATCTGATCGTAGAGGTGAGTATTTTAGTTACGAGTTTGGCCTTCATTTAAAACAATGTGGAATAGTTTCACAACTCACGCCACCTGGAACACCACAGCGTAATGGTGTGTCCGAATGTCGTAGCCGTACTTTATTAGATATGTTGCGATCTATGATGTCTCTTACCGATTTACCACTATCATTTTGGGGTTATGCATTAGAGACAGTTGCATTCACGTTAAATTGGGCACCGTCTAAATCCCTTGAGACGACACCGTATGAACTGTGGTTTGGCAAGAAACCTAAGTTGTCGTTTCTTAAAGTTTGGGGTTGCGACAATTATGTCAAAAGGCTTCAGCCTAATAAGCTCGAACCCAAATCGGAGAAGTGTGTCTTCATAGGATACCCTAAGGAAACAATTGGGTACACCTTCTACCATAGATCCGAAGGCAAGATTTTTGTTGCCAAGAATGGAACCTTTCTGGAGGAGTTTCTCTCGAAAGAAGTGAGTGGGAGGAAAGTAGAAATTGATAAGCTAATTATACCTTCTCTCAAATTGGAAAGTAGCACATCAGTGAAATCCGTTCCCGTGATGCCTACACCAACTGGAGAGGAAGCTAATGATGATGATCATGAAACTTTGGATCAAGTTACTACTGGACCTCGTAGGTCGAACAGAGCACGTTCCGCACCAGAGTGGTACGGTAATCCTGTCATGAAAGTCATGTTATTAGACCATGCCGAACCTACAAACTATGAAGAAGCTATGATGAGCCCAAATTCCGACAGATGGCTTAAGGCCATGAAATCTGAGATAGGATCATGTATGAGAACAAAGTGTGGACTTTGGTGGACTTGCCCGATGATCGGCAAGCCATTAAGAATAAATGGATCTTCAAGAGGAAGACGGACACTGATGGTAGTGTTACTATCTGCAAAGCTCGACTTGTTGCAAAAGGTTTTCGACAAGTTCAAGGAGTTGACTATGATGAGACTTTCTCACCTGTAGTGATGCTTAAGTCTGTTCGAATCATGTTAGCAATTGCCGCATTTTATGATTATGAAATCTGGCAAATGGACATCAAAACTGCATTCTTAATGGATTTCTTAAAGAAGTGTTGTATATGATGCAACCAGAAGGTTTTGTCGATCCTAAAAGTGCTAACAAAGTGTGCAAGATCCAGCGATCCATTTGTGGACTGGTGCAAGCATCTCGGATTTGGAATATACGCTTTGATGAGGTGATCAAAGCATATGGTTTTATACAGACTTTCGGAGAAGCCTATATTTACAAGAAAGTGAATGGGAGCTCTGTAGCATTTCTAATATTATATGTGGATGACACATTGTTGATTGGAAATGATATACAATTTCTAGATAGCATAAAAGGATACTTGAATAAGAATTGTTCAATGAAAGACCTCAATGAAGTTGCTTACATATTGGACATCAAGATCTATGGAGATAGATCAAGACGCTTAATAGGACTTCCACAAAGCACAAACCTTGAAAAAGTTTTGAAGAAGTTCAAAATGGATCAGTCAAAGAAAGGGTTCTTGCCTGTGTTACAAGGTGTGAAGTTGAGTAAGACTCAAAACCTGACCACGGCAGAAGATAGAGAGAGAATGAAAGTCATTCCCTATGCCTCAGCCATAGGTTCTATAAAGTATGCCATGCTATGTACCAGACCTATTGTGTACCTTGCCATGAGTTTGGCAAGGGGGTACAATAGTGATCCGCGAGTAGATCACCGGACAACGGTCAAAATTATCCTTAGGTACCTAAAGAGGACTAAGGAAATGTTTCTCGGTTATGGAGGAGACAAAGAGTTCGTCATAAAGAGTTGCATCGATGCAAGCTTTGACGCTGATCTAGATGACTCTAAGTCCCAATCTAGATATGTATCGAACGTGGGACCAATTAGCTAGAGTAGCTCCATGCAGAGCATTGTAGACATGGAAATTTGCAAAATACATACGGATCTGAATGTGGCAGACGCGTTGACTAAACTTCTCTCATAAGAAAAACATGATCACACCTTATTACTCTTTGCGTGTTAATCACATAGTGATGTGAACTAGATTGTTGATTCTAGTAAACCCTTTGGGTGTTGGTCACATGGCGATGTGAACTATGGGTGTTAATCACATAGAGATGTGAACTATTGGTGTTAAATCACATGCCAGTATGAACTAGATTATTGACTCTAGTGCAAGTGGGAGACTGAAGGAAATATGCCCTAGAGGCAATAATAAAGTTGATATTTTATATTTCCTTATATCATGATAAATGTTTATTATTCATGCTAGAATTGTATTAACCGTAAACTTGATACATGTGTGGATACATAGACAAAACACCATGTCCCTAGTAAGCCTCTACTAGACTAGCTCATTAATCAAAGATGGTTAAGTTTCTAACCATAGACATGTGCTGTCATTTGATGAACAGGATCACATCATTAGGAGAATGATGTGATGGAAAAGACCCATCCGTTAGCATAGCATATTGCTTGTTCAGTTTTATTGCTATTGCTTTCTTCATGTCAAATGCATATTACTTTGACTATGAGATTATGCAACTCCTGGATACCGGAGGAATGCCTTGTGTGCTATCAAACATCACAACGTAATTGGGTGATCATAAAGATGCTCTATAGGTATTTCCGAAGGTATTTGTTGGGTTGGCATAGATCGAGATTAGGATTTGTCACTCTGAGTATCGGAGAGGTATGTCTGGGCCCTCTCGGTAATGCACATCATAAGAAGCTTTGCAAGCAAAGTGACTAATGAGTTAGTTACAGGATGATGTATTATGGAACGAGTAAAGAGACTTTCCTGTAATGAGATTGAACTAGGTATGAAGATACCGACGATCAAATCTCGGGCAAGTAACATACCCATGGACAAAGGGAATAATGTATATTGTCATAATGGATTGACCGATAAATATCTTCGTAGAATATGTAGGAGCCAATATGAGCATCCAGGTTCCACTATTGGTTATTAACCGAAGAGGTGTCTCGGTCATGTTGATGAGGACATCAATACCATTGTTACACCCACAGCCCCTACTACTACATATACTGGACCAATTACTAGAGCTCGCGCACGGCAATTAAATTATCAGGTACTTTCTTTTCTTGGTAATGATTCTAATGTTCATTTGAATATGATGGTTCCTAAATTGGATAAATTTGTTTTGCTTACAAATGAAGGGCCTGGCATGGATAAGAGGGACGAACACTGAAGCAAGACCAAGCATGGAGATGATGGCATGCACAAGGGGAACAAGAACGGAGTTGCAAGTGATGATTTCAGGACTTTGAAGCCACCATAAGGAGTTCATGAAGCCTTGGACGAAATATACAAGATGCCATTTCATAAATTTCGTCCAAAGGCTATTCTAGGTGCTGCATCACCTTATTATTGGGCCAGGCCCATATAATTTTGAAATACTTAAGTATGGGCTGTTTTTAGAGTATGTATGTGTGGGGAAACAAGAGTTAGGGTTTGGTTTCGGACCCCTCCTCCAAGGGCCACGAAATCCCCCCCTCTTCCTCCATATATACAACACTTAGGGCGTCGTTTAGACTATGGGTTTTGTTTAGATTAAAAGTTCGCCATAGCTGCAACTTCGCGTACTTCGTTTGTGTCCAACGACCAGACCAAGACGTCACAGAACCCCACCTTGATCAATAAAGTTTTCATCTTATATTCGCAATATCGAGATTGCAATCTCAGTTTCTTGCTTGTCCTTCGTTTTTCTCGCAGGAAATAGACCCTCGTGGTCAGGTTGATCGTGCTCCGGCGTGGTCAATAACCCTCGGAAGTTGGTATAGCGATTGCTAAGGCGCGACATTTTCACACGTTCGTAGTAGGATCGTCAAAGTCGACTCCCATAGAAAACGATAGCTATCTCATCGAAACATTGGGACACCTTCGCCTCTATCAAGTGGTATCAGATTTCCAGGTTGCTTAGTGAGATTTTATAGTTTTTCATAGTTTAGATCGAGTCTGTTCTTCATACCTACAGTCCATGAAAAAGCCACACAAAAAATTAGGGTTAGTTCATCATATCCGAACCAATCTGAGCCTTTGCATAATCTTTTTAGGGTTTTTGCTTTGTTGAATTTGTGGTTGCATCGTCATGTCTAGTTGCTGGTCTTAGTGTCTAGTCTTTTCAAGTTTTGAGTTCTGGTCATAAGTTGTCACGCCGCCGCCGCACCATCATCATCGCCCCTGCCATCTACCACCACCGCTTATCCGCCACCGATCCAGATCTATATACCGCCACCAATCTGTATCCATACACTGTCACCAATCCGTATCCATATACCACCACCGCTACCATATACCACCACCGCTACCATATCTTACCATCATATATCCACCATCAATCTGAGTTCTTTTCATATTAGGTTTGTTTTCGAGATCCATCTATTTTCCGATTCGTGTTTCCTTGCCTGAGTAGGTTTCGTAAAAAAAGTCTGGAGACCCCCGGGCAGTTTTTAGGCCAAAATTTCGGCGACCGAAAATATTTTTTCCCTATTCGTGCCCATCCTGTCATTTTGACATGGGAAGAGTTTTGAGACATTCGCCATTATAGTGATTTTTCGCAAAAAAGAGGAGCGCCAAAAAAAGAGCGCCAAAAAAGCAAAAAAATATTTCCAGAGTGTGCTTTTCCTTTGTTTACGTGCAACGCCGTGATTTTCTTAGTGTTTTAGGCTCGCGTCTCTAGCACGGTCTAGCCTAGGACCAGCATAGTACCGTCGTTGAGCGTTTATTCAACTTTGCATCTCTAAATTGATTATTGCTGACCCTTTTTTCTACCATATTCTAAGCCTTCCTAGCTCCACATACATCTACGTCGTGTGTTTGACTCTCCCTGGTAATCACTCTATCCAAGCTTTGCGAGTTTTGACTACAACGATTGCCGCTCACCGCCTACTACTGGGTAAGAACTGGTAAGAATTTGATATTTGCTTGACGGATTTGTGACACCCACCACCACCATCACTTGTTAGTAGTCTGTAGGATCATATTCTTGTGTGTTTCTATTGCTGCTAACCATTGCAGGATCACAAGCCGACAAGATTGACTAGGAGAACTTGACGAACAAGGAGCTTCATGATAAGTTTCAGCAAATGATGAGTGGACAGGTGCAAGATGTGCTAAACAGATTTGAAGAGGCCATGGAGAAGATAGATGGCATGGAGAAGACGTTCAAAACAAAGCTCGATAACAAGTTTAATGAATTGCCCACGCGTCTTCCACCACCACCACCGGTTGCACCTATTGCACCTCTACAACAACAACAACAACAACAACGTCGCCTTCCAGATCAAGTGGGACGAGCACTGTGCGTTCCCCTTGAGCCTGGTCAAAATTTTGGTGCCGCTGTTCATGCTTATGTAGCTCCTGCTGCTACTGCAGAGGTGGAGAACCATTACGAGGATGAGGTTGATCAAAATCAGAACTACGTGCAACCACCAACACCACCACCACACTAGGTTGTCCTCATGCATATCATCGCAATGGTAGGGCTGCACCACCAACTGAGGTACGAGATCATGACCATCTTCCTAAACTGAAATTGAATATTCCACCATTTGAGGGTAGATATGTTCCTGATATATATCTTACTTGGGAGTTAGAAACTAAACAATGTTTTACATGTTTACAATATCCTGAGGAGAGACGTGTTCCTGCTGCTGTTTGTGCTTTCACTAGTTTTGCATGTGTTTGGTGGTCTGAACATTGTAGATTATATCCTATTCCTACTACTTGGGCTGCTTTGAAAAATGCTATGCGTACTTGCTGGGTTCCACCATATTATCAACGTGAATTGCTTCAAAAATTGCAGCGTTTGAGACAAGGAAAAAATTATGTAGAAGAATATTATCAGGAATTACAAACTGGTATGATTAGATGTGGTATTGTTGAGGATAATGAAGCTATGCTTGCACGTTTTATGGGTGGTTTAAATAAAGAGATTTAGACCATTCTAGAGTATAAGGAATATAATAATATCACTCGTTTATTCCATCTTGCTTGCAAAGCTGAACGTGAAGTGCATGATCGACAGGCATTGGCGCAGACTAACTTTTTTTGCAGGTCGACCTTCATCATGGACACCGCATGCATCCTCTAATTCCACACGTTCTGCTGCACCGGCGCCTCCGTCGGCGGCCACCGCCAACCATGAGACAAGAAAGCAGGCACAACCACCACTATCTACCAAGAGCACACCTTCTGGGCCTGCACAGAGCTCTTCTTCATCCATGGCATCAACAGGGCAAACACATGATATTATTTGTCGTGTTGCAAGGGTGGAGGTCATTATGCGAGACAATGTCCATCTAAGCGTGTGATGATTGTTACTTGGGATGGTGGGTATGAGTCCGCTAGTGACTATGATGAGGAGACTTTGGCTCTTATTACAAGTGAAGAACACGGTGGAGATGATTCTAATCATGAGACGCAATACATGGATGCTGAAGATGCTGACATGTATGAATGTTTAGTTGCTCAACGTGTTTTGAGTGTGCAGGTTACACAAGCTGAGCAAAATCAGAGGCATAATTTGTTCCATACAAAGGGAGTTGTGAATGAACGTTCTGTTCGTGTCATCATAGATGGAGGGAGCTGCAACAACTTGGCTAGCATGGAGATGGTGGAGAAGCTATCTCTCACCACAAGACCACATCCACATCATTACTACATCCAATGGGTCAACAACAATGGCAAGGTTAAGGTAACACGTACTGTTCGTGTGCATTTTAGTATCTCTACATATGCTGATTATGTTGATTGTGATGTGGTACCTATGCAAGCATTTTCCTTATTACTTGGTAGACCATGGCAATTTGATAAAAATTCTATACACCATGGTAGAAATAATTAGTATACTCTTGTTCATAAGGATAAAAATATTACTTTGCCTCCTATGACTCCTGATTCCATTTTGAAAGATGATATTAATAGAGCTAGTAAAGCAAAACAGGAGAAAAATAAGAGTGAAAATCAGATTGTGGCAAAATAATTTGAGCAACAAATGAAGCCTAATAATAAACCATCTAGTGTTGCTTCTGAAATTAAATTGAAAAGTTCATGTTTACTTGCCACCAAATCTGATATTGTTGATCTAGATTTCAGCAAATCTATTTGCTATGCTTTTGTGTGCAAAGAGGCGTTATTTTCTTTCGAGGATGTACCTTCCTCTTTGCCACCTGCTGTCTGATAACCCACAAGTATAGGGGATCGCAACAGTTTTCGAGGGTAGAGTATTCAACCCAAATTTATTGATTCAACACAAGGGGAGCCAAAGAATATTCTCAAGTATTAGCAGCTGAGTTGTCAATTCAACCACACCTGGAAACTTAATATCTGCAGCAAAGTGTTTAGTAGCAAAGTAATATGATAGAGTGGTAACGGTAGCAAAAGGTAACGGTAACAAAAGTATTGTTTTTAGTATTTTGTAGTGATGATAGCAACAACAACGTAAAAGTAAATAAGAGAAGAACAATATATAGAAAGCTCGTAGGCAATGGATCGGTGATGGAGAATTATGCCGGATGCGGTTCATCATGTAACAGTCATAACCTAGGGTGACACAGAACTAGCTCCAATTCATCAATGTAATGTAGGCATGTATTCCGAATATAGTCATACGTGCTTATGGAAAAGAACTTGCATGACATCTTTTGTCCTACCCTCCCGTGGCTGCGGGGTCCTAATGGAAACTAAGGGATATTAAGGCCTCCTTTTAATAGAGTACCAGAACAAAGCATTAGCACATAGTGAATACATGAACTCCTCAAACTATGGTCATCACCGGTAAGTATCCCGATTATTGTCACTCGGGGTTAACGGATCATAACACATAATAGGTGACTATATACTTGCAAGATAGGATCAAGAACTCTCATATATTGATGAAAACAAAATAGGTTCAGATCTGAAATAATGGCACTGAGGACCTAGTGACAAGCATTAAGCATAGCAAAGTCATAGCAACATCAATCTCAGAACATAGTAGATACTAGGGATCAAACCCTAACAAAACTAACTCGATTACATGATAGACCTCATCCAACCCATCACCGTCCAGCAAGCCTACGATGGAATTACTCACGCACGGCGGTGAGCATCATGAAATTGGTGATGGAGGATGGTTGATGATGATGATGGCGACGGATTGCCCTCTCCGGAGCCCCGAATAGACTCCAGATCAGCCCTCCCGAGAGGTTTTAGGGCTTGGCGGCGGCTCCGTATCATAAAACGTGATGATTTCTTCTCTATGATTTTTTTCTCCCCGAAACCAAATATATAGAGTTGGAGTTGAGGTCGGAGGAGCTCCAGGGGGCCCACGAGGTAGGGGGCGCACTAGGGGGGCAGGCACGCCCCCACCCTCGTGGACAGGTGGTGGCCCCCTAGTCTTCCTCTTTTGCAAGGATTTTTTTATTTCCGAAAAGATGTTCCGTGAAGTTTCAGGTCATTCCGAGAACTTTTGTTTCTGCACATAAATAACACCATGGTAATTCTGCTGAAAACAGCGTCAGTCCGGGTTAGTTCCATTCAAATCATGCAAGTTAGAGTCCAAAACAAGGGCAAAAGTGTTTGGAAAGGTAGATACGATGGAGACGTATCAACTCCCCCAAGCTTAAACCTTTGCTTGTCCTCAAGCAATTCAGTTGATAAACTGAAAGTGATAAAGAAAAACTTTTACAAACTCTGTTTGCTCTTCTTGTTGTAAATATGTAAAGCCAGCATTCAAGTTTTCAGCAAAGATTATGACTAACCACATTCACAATAACGCATAGGTCTCATGTTTACTCATATCAATGGCATAATCAACTAGCGAGCAATAATAATAAATCTCTTTCTCAAAACAATCATAATATGATATAACAAGATGGTATCTCG
This sequence comes from Triticum urartu, assembly GCF_003073215.2. Lineage (NCBI taxonomy): Eukaryota > Viridiplantae > Streptophyta > Magnoliopsida > Poales > Poaceae > Triticum > Triticum urartu. Next base: position 314,763,487 of record NC_053026.1, on the reverse strand, counting down.
CTAGCCCTTTCTGTGACCGCAAAACATAAATGCAGAGCACCTTTAAAGATGAAGGACTGACTAGACATTGTAATTCATGGTAAAAGAGATCCAGTCAAGTCATACTCAATGTAAACTAACAGTAATGAATGCAAATGACAGCGGTGCTCTCCAACTGGTGCGTTTTAATAAGAAGATGATGACTCAACATGAAAGTAAATAGATAGGCCCTTCGCAGAGGGAAGCATAGATTTGTAGAGGTGCCAGAGCTCGGTTTTGAAATAGAGGTGAATAATATTTTGAGTGGTATACTTTCATTGTCAACATAACAACCAAGAGATGGCGATATCTTCCATGCTACACACATTATAGGCGGTTCCCAAACAGAATGCTAAAGTTTATACCCCCCTCCACCAACAAGCATCAATCCATGGCTTGCTCGAAACAACGACTGCCTCCAACTAACAAGAGTCCCAGGGGGAGTTTTGTTTGCAATTATTTTGATTTAGTTTGCATAAAGCATGGGACTGGGCATCCCGGTGACCAGCCACTTTCTCGTGAGTGAGGAGCGGAGTCCACTCCTCTTGAGAATAACCCGCCTAACATGGAAGATACGGACAGCCCTAGTTGATACATGAGCTATTCAAGCATACAAAACAGGATATTTATTTGAAGGTTTAGAGTTTGGCACATACAAATTTACTTGGAACAGCAGGTAGATACCGCATATAGGTAGGTATGGTGGACTCATATGGAATAACTTTGGGGTTTATGGAGTTGGATGCACAAGCAGTATTCCCGCTTAGTACAGGTGAAGGCTAGCAAAAGACTGGGAAACGACCAGCTAGAGAGCGACAACGGTCATGAACATGCATTAAAATTAATCAACACCGAATGCAAGCATGAGTAGGATATAATCCACCATTAACATAAATATCGTGAAGGCTATGTTGATTCTATTTCAACTACATTCGTGAACATGCGCCAAGTCAAGTCACTTAAATCATTCAGAGGAGGATACCACCTTATCATACCACATCACAACCATTTTACTAGCATGTTGGCACGCAAGGTAAACCATTATAAGCTCCTAGCTAATCAAGCATGGCACAAGAAACTATGATCTCTTGTTGTCATTGCAAATATGTTTATTCATAATAGGCTGAATCAGGAACGATGAACTAATCATATTTACAAAAACAAGAGAGGTCGAGTTCATACCAGCTTCTCCCATCTCAATCAGTTCATCATATAATCATCATTATTGCCTTTCACTTGCACGACCGAATGATGTGGATAATAATAAGAGTGCACGTGCATTGGACTAAGCTGGAATCTGCAGGCATTCAATAAACAGGAGAAGACAAGGCAATATGGGCTCTTTCGTCAAATCAACAATAATGCATATAAGAGCCACTTCAACAATTTAATCATGGTCTTCTCCTATCGACCCCCAAAGAAAAGAAAAGAAATAAAACTATTTACACGGGAAAGCTCCCAGCAAGCAAAAGAAGAACAAGAAATCTTTTTGGGTTTTCTTTTTAATTACTGCTACAAGCATAGAAAGTAAACTAATTAAAAGCTACAACTAATTTTTTGTTTTTTCTTAAGGTTTATTAAACACACAAGAAGAAAGCATAAAAGGGAAATAAACTAGCATGGATGATACAATGAAAAAGTATGAGCACCGACATCTAGCAATGAGTGTGTGAACATAAATGTAATGTCAGTGAGAAATACGTACTCCCCCAAGCTTAGGCTTTTGGCCTAAGTTGGTCTATGGCCACGGCTCGCCTGGTGGATATCCATAATAATAGTTGGGGTCGTATTGAGATGTAGCGGCTATCGCCTCCTGAGCTGCAGCGTGGCGACGAGCGGCCTCCGCCCTCCTCTCGTACTCATCTGCCTCGTCTCTGGTAATAACATATCTTCCTTTTGCATGATAATCAAAGAAGGCAGGAGCAGGGAGAGTAATATGGACAGCACGACGCCTGTCAAAGATTAAACGATACTGGAGAGGTGATTCATTCCTCTCGACAAACTGGTGGTGAACCATAGCATTAAAGTCTAGGTAAGCAGGAGGTAATTCAATATCATCATTACGTATAGTTATACCAAGAAAATCAGCTAAGCGGGTTGCATAAATTCCACCAAAGAAATCTCCATTAAATCTATTCAAATGCAACCTAGGTGCAACAATGGCTCCCAAATTATAAGATTTATCTCCCAACACAGCACTCCTAAGAATACTGAGGTTAGGGACACACATGTGACATGCTTCATCTTTACCGTTAATGCATCTACCTATGAAGAGAGCAAAATAATGTATAGCAGGAAAATGAATGCTCCCTATGGTAGCTTGTGTTATATCCCTAGATTCCCCCACAGTTATACTAGCAAGAAAATCTCTAAATTCAGATTAGCGAGGTTCCCTGATACCACCCCATTGTGGAAGTTTGCAAGCAGTGGTAAAATCCTCTAAGTCCATAGTGTAAGAATTTTCATAAAGATCAAACAGGACAGTTGGAGAATTACGTGAAGATGAAAATTCAAACCGCCTCACAAAGGAACTAGTGAGATAGTGGTACTGACAGCATTTTTCTTCCTCGAAGCTCACAAGATCAGCGTTACGCAAATATGCATTAAATTCTTCCTTAATTCCCGCTCGATCCATAAAGTTTTCCGAAGGCCATTCACAAGGACGCAATGGAGCGTTTCTTGGTGGCTCATCATCAGCATCACACATTGCGAGCCTGGGCTCTTGTTTCCTTGAAGAGCCCCCTTGGTACATTTTCCTAAACATATTTCTTCCTCTGAAAAATTTCTGAAATTTTTAGTAACTTCAAAATAAAAGTGAATCAAACTCAATAATATTGATAGAAACTACTCCTACAAGTGCCTAGAGCCTATATCATGCATCAGAACTACTTTTGACCATATAAATTTGACATGCAAGCTCAAGAACAGGGTCACCTAAGCAGCAAAAATTTACAATGAATAAAGCACTAGAACAAAAACTAATTGGACCAATGGAGGAGTCACATACCAAGGAACAATCTCCCCAAGCAGTTTTGTGAGAGGTGCTTTGAGCAAGGAGATCGAAAATCGCAGCAAAATGAGCTAGAACTCGTGCTTGAGCTGGATATTCGTGTTTGTGGGAGGAATAAGAAGTGTGTGGGTGCAGGAATAAGTGGAGGAGGGCCACCGTGGGCCCACGAGGCAGGGGGCGCGCCCAGGGGGTAGGGCGCGCCCCTGACCCTCGTGGCCAGGTGCCAGCTCCTCCTGTTGTGTTCTCAGTGCCAAATATTCTCAAATATTCCAGAAAAAAACATATTTAAATTTCAGGGCATTTGGAGAACTTTTATTTTCGGGGTATTTTTATATTGCAGGGATAATCAGATAACAGATAGAAAAATACTTATTTTTATTTTATTTATTATAAATAACATAAAGTAAAAGGAGGGTACAGAAGGTTGTACCTTCTAATTTCATCCATCTCATGCTCATCAAAAGGAATCCACTAACAAGGTTGATCCAGTCTTGTTAACGAACTCATTCCGAATAACATGGAACCGGAGAAATTTAGAATAACACTATGTTACCACAACGGGGATATGCACATCCCCAACAATAAGAATATCATATTTCTTCTTGACAGTAGGAAGAGGAAATTCAAAACCTCCAAATATAATCAATGGAATTTTTCCAATAGAGTTGATACTATGAACTTGGGGTTGTTTCCTCGGAAAGTGTATCGTATGCTCATTACCATTAACATGAAAAGTGACATTGCCTTTAGTGCAATCAATAACAGCCCCTGCAGTATTCAAAAAGGGTCTTCCAAGAATAATAGACATACTATCGTCCTCAGGAATATCAAGAATAATAAAGTCCGTTAAAATAGTAACGTTTGCAACTACAACAGGCACATCCTCACAAATACCGACAGGTATAGCAGTTGATTTATCAGCCATTTGCAAAGATATTTCAGTAGGTGTCAGCTTATTCAAATCAAGTCTACGATATAAAGAGAGAGGCATAACACTAACACCGGCTCCAAGATCACATAAAGCAGTTTTAACATAGTTTCTTTTAATGGAGCATGGTATAGTGGGTACTCCTGGATCTCCAAGTTTTTTTGGTATTCCACCCTTAAAAGTATAATTAGCAAGCATGGTGGAAATTTCAGCTTCTGGTATCTTTCTTTTATTAGTAACAATCTCTTTCATATACTTAGCATAAGGATTCATTTTGAGCATATCAGTTAATCGCATACGCAAAAAGATAGGTCTAATCATTTCAGCAAAGTGCTCAAAATCCTCTTCATCCTTTTTCTTGGATGGTTTGGGAGGAAAAGGCATGGGTTTCTAAACCCAAGGCTCTCTTTCCTTACCATGTTTCCTAGCAACAAAGTCTTTCTTATCATAACATTGATTCTTTGATTGTGGGTTATCAAGATCAACAGCAGGTTCAATTTCTATATCATTATCATTACTAGGTTGAGCATCATCATGAACATTATCATTAACATTATCACTAGTTTCAGGTTCATTACCAGATTGTGTTTTAGCATCAGAAATAGAAATATCATTTGGATTCTCAGGTGTTTCAGCAATAGGTTCACTAGAAGCATGCAAAGTCCTATCGTTTTTTCTTTTTCTTCCTTTTAGAAGGACTAGGTGCATCTATATTATTTCTCTGAGAATCTTGCTCAATTCTCTTAGGATGACCTTCAGGATATAGAGGTTCCTAAGTCATTCTACCACCTCTAGTCATAACTCTAACATCATTATCATTATTCCTACTATTCAATTCATTGAGCAAGTCATTTTGAGCTTTAAGTACTTGTTCTACTTGAGTGGTAACCATAGAAGCATGTTTACTAATAAGTTTAAGTTCACCTTTGACATTAGCCATATAATCGCCCAAGTGTTAAAGCATATTGGAATTGTATTTCAATTATCTACCAAAATAAGCATTAAAATCTTCTTTCTTAGCCATAAATTTATCAAACTCATCTAAGCACGGGCTAGCAAACTTAGTAAATGGGATTTCAGCTTTATCATATCTATAGAGAGAATTTACCTTTACTACCTGTGTCGGGTTATCAAGACCATGAGTTTCTTCAATAGGTGAAGGATTAAGATCATATGTTTCTTCAACATGCGGTAAATAAGACCGTGTATTTCTTCAATAGGAGGTAAATTCTTAACATCTTCAGCTTCAATACCTTTTTCGTTCATAGATTTCTTTGCCTCTTGCATATCTTCAGGACTGAGAAATAGAACACCTCTCTTCATTGGAGTTGGTTTAGGAATAGGCTCAGGAAGTGTCCAATTATTTTCATTTGTCAACATATTATTCAATAGAATTTCAGCTTCATCCGGTGTTCTTTCCCTGAAAATAGAACCAGCACAACTATCCAGGTAATCTCTGGAAGCATCGGTTTGTCCATTATAAAAGATATCAAGTATTTCATTTTTCTTAAGAGGATGATCAGGCAAAGCATTTAGTAATTGGAGAAGCCTCCCCCAAGCTTGTGGGAGACTCTCTTCTTCAATTCGCACAAAATTATATATATCCCTTAAAGCAGCTTGTTTCTTATGAGCTGGGAAATATTTAGCAAAGAAGTAATAAATCATATCCTGGGGACTACACACACAACCAGGATAAAGAGAATTAAACCATATCTTAGCATCACCCTTTAATGAGAACGGAAATATTTTAAGGATATAAAAGTAGCGAGTTCTCTCATCATTAGTGAACAGGGTGGCTATATCATTTAATTTAGTAAGATGTGCCACAACAGTTTCAGATTCATAGCCATGAAAAGGATCAGATTCAACCAAAGTAATTATATTAGGATCAACAGAGAATTCATAATCCTTATCAGTAACAAAGATAAGTGAAGTAGCAAAAGCAGGGTCAGGTTTCATCCTAGCATTTAGAGATTGCTTATTCCATTTAGCTAATAACCTCTTAAGTTCATAACTATCTTTGCAAGCTAAAATAGCTAAAGAAGCTTCTTTATAAAAAACATAACCCTTAGGAATAATGGGCAAGTCTTCGTCATCACTTTCATCAATATTATCAGATTCAATATTTTCATTCTCTCTAACCCTAGCAAGTTGTTCATCAAGAAATTCACCAAGTGGCACAGTAGTATCAAGCATAGAAGTAGTTTCATCATAAGTATCATGCATAGCAGAAGTGGCATCATCAATAACATGTGACATATCAGAACGAATAGTAGAAGCAGGTTTAGGTGTCGCAAGCTTACTCAAAATAGAAGGTGAATCAAGTGCAAAGCTAGATGGCAGTTCCTTACCTCCCCTCGTAGTTGAGGGATAAATCTTGGTTTTTGGATCTCTCAAGTTCTTCATAATGATAAGCAGATATAAATCCCAAGTGACTCAAAGAATAGAGCTATGCTCCCCGGCAACGGCGCCAGAAAATAGTCTTGATAACCCACAAGTATAGGGGATTGCAACCGTTTTCGAGGGTAGGGTATTCAACCCAAATTTATTGATTCGACACAAGGGGAGCCAAAGAATATTCTCAAGTATTAGCAGCTGAGTTGTCAATTCAACCACACTTGGAAAGTTAATATCTGCAGCAAAGTGTTTAGTAGCAAAGTAATATGATAGTAGTGGTAATGGTAACAAAAGGTAACGGTAGCAAAAGTAATGTTTTTGGTTTTTTGTAGTGATGATAGCAATAACAACGGAAAAGTAAATAAGCGAAGAACAATATATGGAAAGCTCGTAGGCAATGGATCGGTGATGGAGAATTATGCCGGATGCGGTTCATCATGTAACAGTCATAACCTAGGGTGACACAGAACTATCTCCAATTCATCAATGTAATGTAGGCATGTATTCCGAATATAGTCATACGTGCTTATGGAAAAGAACTTGCATGACATCTTTTGTCCTACCCTCCCGTGGCAGCGGGGTCCTAATGGAAACTAAGGGATATTAAGGCCTCCTTTTAATAGAGTACCAGAACAAAGCATTAGCACATAGTGAATACATGAACTCCTCAAACTATGGTCATCACCAGTAAGTATCCCGATTATTGTCACTTCGGGGTTAACGGATCATAACACATAATAGGTTGACTATAGATTTGCAAGATAGGATCAAGAACTCTCATATATTGATGAAAACATAATAGGTTCAAATCTGAAATCATGGCACTCGGGCCCTAGTGACAAGCATTAAGCATAGCAAAGTCATAGCAACATCAATCTCAGAACATAGTGGATACTAGGGATCAAACCCTAACAAAACTAACGCGATTACATGATAGATCTCATCCAACCCATCACCGTCCAGCAAGCCTACGATGGAATTACTCACGTGCGGCGGTGAGCATCATGTAATTGGTGATGGAGGATGGTTGATGATGACGATGGCGACGGATTCCCCTCTCCGGAGCCCCGAATGGACTCCAGATCAGCCCTCCCGAGAGGTTTTAGGGCTTGGCGGCGGCTCCGTACCGTAAAACGCGATGATTTCTTCTCTATGATTTTTTTCTCCCCGAAACCAAATATATAGAGTTGGAGTTGAGGTCGGAGGAGCTCCAGGGGGCCCACGAGGTAGGGGGCGCGCCCTAGGGGGGCAGGCGCGCCCCCCACCCTCGTGGACAGGTGGTGGGCCCCTTGGTCTTCATCTTTTGAAAGGATTTTTTATTATTTCCAAAAAGATGTTCCCTGAAGTTTCAGGTCATTCCGAGAACTTTTGTTTCTGAACATAAATAACACCATGGTAATTCTGCTGAAAACAGTGTCAGTCCGGGTTAGTTCCATTCAAATCATGCAAGTTAGAGTCCAAAACAAGGGCAAAAGTGTTTGGAAAAGTAGATATGACAGATACATATCACTGTCACTAACATTTTCCAGGAGTTCGTTGATATCTTTCCACAAGACGTGCCACCGGGATTACCACCTATTCGAGGGATTGAGCATCAGATTGACTTAATTCCCGGCGCATCGCTACCCAACCCTGCACCATACCATACCAATCCAGATGAGACGAAGGATATTATGCGTCAAGTCCAGGAGCTGCTCGACAAAGGTTATATACGTGAATCCCTTAGTCCTTGTGTTGTTCCTATTATTCTAGTGTCGAAAAAGGATGGTACATCGCGTATGTGTGTTGATTGTATAGGCATTAATAATATTATTATTCGTTATCATCATCCTATTCCTAGGCTAGATGATATGCTTGATGAATTGAGTGGCTCTAGAATATTCTCCAAAGTTGATTTGCGTAGTGGATACCATCAAATTCGTATGAAATTAGGGGATGAATGGAAAACAACATTTAAAACTAAGTTTGGATTATATGAGTGGTTAGTCATGCCTTTTGGGTTAACTAATGCACCTAGTACTTTCATGAGATTAATGAACAAAGTTTTACGTGCTTTCACTGGATGATTTGTGGTAGTCTATTTTGATGATATACTGATTTATAGCAGATCTTTGGAGGAACATTTGGAACATTTACGTGATGTTTTTATTGCTCCACATGATGCATGTTTGTTTGGTAACCTTGGGAGGTGCACCTTCTGCACCAACCGAGTATCTTTTCTTGGCTATGTTGTTACTCCACAAGGAAGAACATGGAACAAGTTCGTCATTAATGATGGATTTGTGTTCCGTACTAACAAACTATGCATTCCAGCTAGCTCTGTTTGTTTTTTGTTGTTGCAGGAGGCGCATGGAGGAGGATTAATGGGACACTTTGGCGTGAAGAAGACGGAGGATATACTTGCTAAACAATTCTTTTGGCCAAAGATGAGACGGGATGTTGAGTGTTTTGTTGCTCGCTGTACTACATGTCAAAAAGCTAAGTCACGACTAAATCCTCATGGTTTATATATGCCTTTGCCTGTACCTAGTGTTCCTTGGGAGGATATATCTATGGACTTTGTTTTAGGTTTACCTCGAACAAAGAAGGGGAGGGATAGCATATTTGTTGTCGTGGATAGTTTCTCGAAAATGGCACACTTTATACCATGTCATAAAAGTGATGATATTGTTAATGTTGCTGATTTGTTCTTTCGTGAAATTATTCGCTTGCATGGTGTGCCAAATACTATTGTTTCAGATCATGATACTAAATTTCTTAGCCACTTTTGGAGATGTTTATGGGCTAAGTTGGGGACTAAACTGCTTTTTAGTACTACTTGTCACCCCCAAACTGATGGATAAACTGAAGTAGTCAATAGAACATTGTCTACTATGCTTAGGGCTGTTTTGAAGAATAATAAGAAAATGTGGGAAGAATGATATCCTCATATTGAATTTGCTTATAATCGTTCATTGCATTCTACTACTAAGATGTGCCCTTTTGAAATTGTGTATGGTTTCCTACCTCATGCACCTATTGATTTGTTGCCTCTTCCATCTTCGGAGAAGGTTAATTTTGATGCTAAACAACGTGCTGAACTGATTTTAAAAATGCATGAGTTAATTAAGGAAAACATTGAGCGTATGAATGCTAAATATAAACTTGCTGGAGATAAGGGTAGAAAACATGTTGTGTTTGCACCTGGATATCTTGTTTGGTTACATTTGTGTAAGGATAGATTTCCTGATTTGCGCAAATCAAAGCTAATGCCACGTGTTGATGGTCCTTTTAAGGTGTTAGAGAAAATAAATGATAATGCATATAAACATGAGCTGCCTACAGATTTTGGGGCCAGTCCCACTTTTAACATTGCAAATTTGAAGCCTTATTTGGGAGAGGAAGATGAGCTTCCGTCGAGGACGACTTCATTTCCAGAAGGGGAGGATGATGAGGACATCAATACCATTGTTACACCCACAGCCCCTACTGCTACATATACTGGACCAATTACTAGAGCTTGCGCACGCCAATTAAATTATCAGGTACTTTCGTTTCTTGGTAATGATTCTAATGTTCCTGAGAATATGATGCTGCCTAAATTGGATACATTTTTTTGCTTACAAATGAAGGGCCTGGCATGGATAATAGGGATGAACACTGGAGCAAGACCAAGCACGGAGATGATGACATGTGCAAGGGGAACAAGAACAGAGTTGCAAGTGATGATTTCCGGACTTTGAAGCCACCATAAGGAGTGCATGAAGCCTTGGACGAAATATACAAGATGCCACTTCATAAATTTCGTCCAGAGGCTATTCTAGGTGTCGCGTCATCTTATTATTGGGCCAGGCCCATGTAATTTCGAAATACTTAAGTATAGGATATTTTTAGAGTCCGTATGTGTGGGGAAACAAGAGTTAGGGTTGGTTTCAGACCCCTCCTCCAAGGGCTACGAAATCCCCCCTCTTCCTCCATATATACAACCCTTAAGGTGTCGTTTAGACTTTGGGTTTTGTTTAGATTAAAAGTTCGTCATAGCTGCAACTTCGCGTACTTCGTTTGTGTTCAACGACCAGACCAAGACGTCACAGAACCCCACCTTGATAAATAAAGCTTTCATATTATATTCGCAATATCCAGATTGCAATCTCAGTTTCTTAATTTTTCTTCCTTTTTCTTGCAGGAAATAGACCCTCGTGGTCAGGTTGATCGTGCTCCGGCGTGGTCAATAACCCTCGGAAGTTGGTTTAGCGATTGCTAAGGCGCGACGTTTTCGCATGTTCGTAGTCGGATCGTCAAAGTCGACTCCCATAGAAAACTATAGCTACCTCATCAAAACATCGGGGCACCTTCGCCTCTATCACATGTCTACATAGTTCTCGAACCCATAGGGTCCGCACGCTTAAAGTTCGATGACGATTTTATATTGTATGAGTTATGTGATTTGGTGACCAAATGTTGTTCAGAGTCCTAGATGAGATCACGGACATGACGAGGAGTATCAAAATGGTCGAGAGGTAAAGATTGATATATAGGATGATAGTATTCATACACCGGAAGTGTTCCGGAGGGTACCGGGTACATATCGGGTCACCGGAAGGGGTTCCGGGCACCCCCGACAAAAGATATGGGCCTAATGGGCCAAGAGGGGAAACACAGCAGCCAGCAGGGCTGCTCCACCCCCATATGGGCCGAACTAGAGGAGAAGGAAAGAGGGAAAGACAGAAGGAAGGGGAGGGATTCAGTCACCTGCTTCCTTCCCTCCTCCCTCCTCCTTCCTTCCCCCTCTGGAACTTATGGAAGGGGGGAGGCCGAATTGGGGAGGCGCCCAAGTAGGATTCCTCTTACTTGGGATGCCCCCTCGCTGCTCCCCTCCCTCTCCCACCTATATATACATGGGGAGGGGGCACCTAGAACACACAACAACATCTGTTAGCTGTGTGCGGCGCCCCCCTCCATAGATTACACCCTCGGTCATATTCTCGCGGTGCTTAGGCGAAGCCCTACGCGAATCACTTCACCATCACCGTCACCACGCTGTCGTGCTGACGGAACTCATCTACTTCCTCGACACTCTACTGGATCAAGAGTTCGAGGGACGTCATCGAGCTGAACGTGTGCAGAACTCAGAGGTGCCGTACGTTCGGTGCTTGATTGGTCGGAACGAGAAGAAGTTCGACTACATCAACCGTGTTGTCAAATGCTTCCGCTTTCGATCTACGAGGGTACGTAGACACACTCTCCCCCTCTCGTTGCTATGCATCTCCTAGATAGATATTGCGTGAGCGTAGGAATTTTTTTGAAACTGCATGCTACGTTTCCCAACAAATACATCATTCCTCAACTAACTCATTAGTCACTTTGCTTGCAAGGCTTCTTATGATGTGTATTACCGAGAGGGCCCAGAGATACCTCTCCGATACTCGGAGTGAAAAATCCTAATCTCGATCTATGCCAACCCAACAAACACCTTCGGAGATACCTGTAGAGCATCTTTATAATGACCCAGTTACATTGTGACGTTTGATAGCACACAAGGTATTCCTCTGGTGTTCGGGAGTTTCATAATCTCATAGTCAAAGGAATATGTATATGACATGATGAAAGCAATAGCAATAAAACTGAACGACCATAATGCTAAGCTAACGGATGGGTCTTGGCCATCACATCATTCTCCTAATGATGTGATCCCGTTATCAAATGACAACTCATGCCCATGGTTAGGAAACCTTAACCATCTTTGATCAACGAGCTAGTCAAGTAGAGGCTCACTAGGGACACAATGTTTGTCTATGTATTCACACATGTATTAAGGTTTCTGATCAATACAATTCTAGCATGAGTAATAAACATTTATCATGAATAAGGAAATATAAATTAGCAGACTAAGGCATAGCCTAGTGATCGGAAGGGGCTGATGCCTTCCCACCCACCCAGGTTCAAGGCATGATACTTGCAATTTGGGTTTGTTGCACCAATTATACTGTAGGGGGTTCCCTTACAGTCTTTCTGTAAAAAAAGGAAATATAAATTAACAACTTTATTATTGCCTCTTGGGCATATTTCCTTTACATCGACTACATGACACTTCATCATGTTTGGGCCTAAGGGAAGGCATTGTGGAATTAGTTTGTAGATGATGGGTTGCGGGAGTGACAGAAACCTAAACCCCAGTTATGAGTTGTTCCGTAAGGGGTTGTTTTGGATCCTTCTGTTTCAGTGTTGCACTTCGATTTATCTTCATTCTTCTCTTGTAGTTGCGGATGCTTGCGAGAGGGGATAATCGTAAGTAGGTTGTTTTTTCAAGTAAGAACAACACCTTAGCACCGATCCACGCACATGACAACTAATCAAAGCAATGAATGAGAGTCAATGAATCATGGTGAAAGTAACCTGGCGAATTCCCATGTGTCCTCGAGGACGTTTTAATCACTATAAGAAGTACTTCCCTCTTATCCTTAGCAACAATAAGGATTGGGCCACCTTGCCGCACCTTGTTACTTTTGTTACTTTTCACTTGTTATCGATTATCCTGATATCAAACTATCTACAAAACTATCCTACGGCACTTGCATAGAATACTTTGTTGAAAACCGCATATCGAATATGTACGGAAATACTTGTAGAGCACCTCTATGATCACCCAGTTACGAAGTGATGTTTGATAGCACACAAAGTATTCCCCCGGTATCCGAGCGTGGCATGATCTCATGGTTTAAGGAATATATACTTGACATGACAAAAGCTATGGCAAAGTGATGACCCACAAGTATAGGGGAGCAATCGTGGTTCTTTCGTTAAGTAAGAGTATCAAACCCAATGAGGAGCAGAAGGAAATGAGAAGCGGTTTTCATCAAGGTATTGTATGCAGGCACTGAAATTGTCAGTAATAGATAATTTGATAGCAAGGTGATTTATAACAGGCAACAGGTAGTAACAGTAACAAAGATGTAGCAAGGTAGCCCAATCCTTTTGTAGCAAAGGACAGGCCGGAACTATTTCTTATGATAAGCAACACATTCCGGAGGACACACGGGGATTTCATCATCATGTTTGTTGGATTCACATTCGTTACTTTGATAATTTGATATGTGGGTGGACTGGTGCTTGGGTGCTATTCTTACTTGAACAAGCCTCCCACTTATGATTACCCCCTCTCGCAAGCATCCACAACTATGAAATAAGAATTAAGATAAATCTAACCACAACATGAAACATATGGATCCAAATCAGCCCCTTACAGAATAGCGCATAAACTAGGGTTTAAGCTTCTGTCACTCTAGCAACCCATCATCTAATTACTACTCCACAATGCCTTCCCTTAGGCCCAAGTTCGGTGAAGTGTCATGTAGTCGACGTTCACATGACACCACTAAGGGAAACAACAACATACATATCATCAAAATATCGAATGAATACCATATTCACATGATTACTTATGACAAGACTTCTCCCATGTTGTTGGTGTAAAAATCGGCGGATCTCGGGTAGGGGTCCCAAGTTGTGGATCGTGGATCAATGGGGAACAAGGGACTTGGGACACGATGTTTACCTAGGTCCGGGCCCTCTCAAAGAGGTAAAACCCCTGTGTCCTGCTTGATTATATTGCTTATGTATATGAGGATTATAGAGTCAATCTACCATGAGATCAGATGAACTAAACCCTAAACTAGTAGGATGATGGTTGTTGTTCTCGCCCCTATGGACTAAACCCCTGGTTTATATAGACACCAAGGGTACTAGGTTTACACATGGTCGGTTACAAAGGAAGCATAAACATGCCGATTTTTCTTATCTTGACTTGGAGGACACACCAAGGCACCAAAAAGCTTCCTGTTTGGATACAGGGTCTCTTCATAATTCGGCCTCCTAGCTTCAGCCCAGCCGAATAGTCCGGCCCATGAGGGATAGGCCGGTAGGCTGATGACCCCCTAATCTAGGACTCCCTCAGTAGCCCCCCGAACTAGCCTCCAACGCCGACGCTACATTGCCTCTTAAGATCTTGATATACTGGAGCCCTCTACCTTGCGAGGTGAGTTCCTCTCCTTCTTTATGTTCGACGTAATCTCCTTCAATCAGGTTCCAAGAGCCGCTCAGTTTCAGCTCGGTTATGTCTTAATGAGGCAGTGTTTGGAATCTGAACTACAAGCGTTACTTACCATTTGTGACCAACCGCCCAAGTGTGAACAATGCCTTCACCTGACAACTTTTCGGCAAAAGCTTACACCCGATCATAGCCATCGAACCATTGCTCGAGGTAGCACCTCCATTAGCACGTCCTATCGAGGTGGAGATCATGCCCGTTTCTAAGGGATATGATCAATGATTTTGACTCACCCAACACGCATAACGTCGGAATTATATCAGGAACTCGTGCGGCCCATGGCGTAGTTAAAGGACTGTTGGTATCCACGATACTTTATAAAAGGGGAACGCCACCGCTATCAGCGTATGCCTTCTCCTTTCTCACGCCACCCCTTTCCCAATCTTTAGAGCTCCAGCGCCTCATACCATTCTTGCAAAGAGAAAACCCTTTGAGCCACCCCTACTCTCCAACGATGGCTGGATCTGGTGCCGAAGGTAAGTGGAAAACCTCCATCATCACTGATTACGACATCGAGGACTTGAAGCGCGTCGGTTACCTTCCAGCCAGAGTTGCTCACCGGGTGCTAGAGGAAGGCCAGGCCGTCCCCATGCCTCGACCAAGCGAGAGGGTGGTGTTCATCCCTCATATATTATAAAGAAAGTAATCCAGCTCGTTGATTCCTACCACTTAATCTTAATTTATTGTATCTTCCCGGAGTTCCCTCTCCGGGAATTCATCTTTTATTATTCCAGTATATTACTTTATTTATACCTTTAATTGATGATCTTTATTTTATTGGAAATCGTGTAAAGATTATTTGGATTTGATACAGCTACTTGTGCAAGCATTTTACGATTAAGAATCAATTTCTTCTTGTACAGGTTGTGTATTAATTTACTATAACTATCGAATACTTTATATACCCGCGTTGCTGCGTTTATCCGAGTGATCCACAAACGACGAAAATCCCTCTTTTGCCTACCTCTATCTCGGGGTTGGGCTTCCCGCTCCATCCCTTCGTCAGGGGCTCATGTTCTTCTACAGGCTGGATTTTCATGACCTGGCCCCAAATTCCTTCCTCCATATCTCGGCCTTGATCGTCATTTGTGAGGCCTTCTTGCGAGTCCGGCCACACTTCGGCTGGTGGCTAAAGGTCTTCAACATCAAGCCGAAGATAGTCGACGGCCAGTAGGCGGACTGTGGTGGGGCAATGATAAGAAAACTTGCCCGGGTCAAGTGGCCGGAGGGCACGTTCATTGACACTAGCAAAATCTGGCAGAAGGAGTGGTTTGATAACCCACAAGTATAGGGGATCACAATAATTTTTGAGGGTAGAGTATTCAATCCAAATTTATTGATTCGACACAAGGGGAGCCAAAGAATATTCTTGAGTATTAGCAGCTGAGTTGTTAATTCAACCACACCTAAAAGACTTAATATCTGCAGCAAAATATTTAGTAGCAAAGTAGTATGGAAGCAGCGGTAACGGTGGCAGAAGTGACAATAGCAGTTTTATAGCAATCGTAACAGTGGCAACGGAAAAGTAACATAGCAAAGATCAATATGGAACAAGCTTGTAGGAAATGGATCAATGATGGATAATTATGTCGGATGGCACTCATCACGTAACAGTTATAACCTAGGGTGACACAGAACTAGCTCCAATTCATCAATATAATGTAGGCATGTATTCTGAATATAGTCATACATGCTTATGGAAAAGAACTTGCATGACATTTCCTACCCTCCCGTGGCAGCGGGGTCCTATTGGAAACTAAGGGATATTAAGGCCTCCTTTTAATAGAGTACCGGACCAAAGCATTAGCACTTAGTGAATACATGAACTCCTCAAACTACGGTCATCACTGGGAAGTGTCTTGACTATTGTCACTCCGGGGTTGCCGGATCATAACACGTAGTTGGTGACTATAACTTGCAATATCGGATCAAGAACGCAAGTATATTCATGAAAACATAATAGGTTCAGATCTGAAATCATGGCACTCGGGCCCTAGTGACAAGCATGAGGCATAGCAACATCAATCTTAGAACATAGTGGACACTAGGGATCAAACCCTAACAAAACTAACTCGATTACATGGTAAATCTCATCCAACCCATCACCGTCCAGCAAGCCTACGATGGGATTAATCACACATGGAGGTGTGCATCATGAAATTGGTGATGGAGGATGGTTGATGATTACGATGGCGATGGATTCCCCTCTCTGGAGCCTAGAATGGACTCTAGATCTGCCCTCCTAAGGAAGAATAGGGCTTGGCGGTAGCTCCGTATTGTAAAACGCGATGAATCCTTCTCTCTGATTTTTTTCTCCCCAGTCGTGAATACATGGAGTTGGAGTTGAGGTCGGTAGAGGTCCAGGGGCCCCACAAGGACGGAGGGCGTGCCCCAGGGTGGTGGGCGCTCCCCCACCCTTCTGGCCAGGGTGTGGGCTTCCTTCGATTGATTCTTTCGCCAATATTTTTTTTTAATTCCAAAAATCGTCTCTGTGAATTTTCAAGTCATACCGAGAACTTTTAGTTTTGCACAAAAATAACACCATGGCAATTCTGCTGAAAACAGCATCAGTCCGGGTTAGTTCCGTTCAATTCATGCAAATTAGAGTCCAAAATAAGGGCAAAAGAGTTTGGAAAAGTAGATACGACGGAGACGTATCAACTCCCCCAAGCTTAACCCATTGCTTTTCCTCAAGCAATTCAGTTGACATACTGAAAGTGATAAAGACAAACTTTTACAAACTCTATTTGATCTTGTTCTTGCAAATATGTAAAGCCAACATTCAAGTTCTCAGCAAAGATCATGAACTAACCATATTCACAATAACATTTAGGTCTCACATTTACTCATATCAATGGCATAATCAACTAGCAAGCAATAATAATAAATCTCGGATGACAAGATTTTTTCAAAACAATCATGATATGATATAACAAGATGGTATCTCGCTAGCCCTTTCTAACACCGCAAAACATAAATGCAGAGCACCCCTGAAGATCAAGGACTGACTAGACATTGTAATTCATGGTAAAAGAGATCTATTCATACTCAATATAAATTAATAACAATGTATACAAATGATAGTGGTGCTCTCTAACTGTTGATTTTTATAAGAGGATGATGACTCATCAGTAAAAGTAAATAGATAGGCCCTTCGCAGAGGGAAACAGGGATTTGCAGAGGTGCTAGAGCTCGAGTTTTGAAATAGAGATAAATAATATTTTGAGTGGTATGCTTTCATTGTCAACATAACAACCAAGAGATCTCGGTTTCTTCCATGCTACATACATTATAGGCGGTTCCCAAACAGAATGCTAAAGTTTATAATCCCGCACCACCAATAAGCACATTCTATGGCAGGTCCGAAACAAGGGTACCGTCCAACTAACAACAATCCTGGGGGAGTTTTGTTTGCAATTATTTTGATTTGATTTGAGCATGGGACTGGGCATCCCGGTTACCAGCCATTTTCTCATGAATGATGAGCGGAGTCCGCTCATCGTGAGAATAACCCACCTAACATGGAAGATATTGACAACACTAGTTGCTACACGAGCGATTCGAGCATACAAAACAGATTATCATTTCAAGCTTTAGAGTTTGGCACATGCAAATTACTTGGAATGACAGGTAAATACCGCATATAGGAAGGTATGGTGGACTCATATGGAACAACTTTGGGTTTATGGAAGTGGATGCAGAAGCAGTATTCCCGCTTAGTACAAGTGAAGGCTAGCAAGAGATTGAGGAGCGACCAACTAGAGAGCGACAATAGTCTTAAACATGCATTAAGATTAACTAACATTGAGTGCAAGAATGAGTAGGATATAAATTAGCATGAACATAAATATCGTCGAGGCTATGTTGATTTTGTTTCAACTACATGCGTGAACATGTGCCAAGTCAAGACACTCGAATCATTCAAAGGAGGATACCATCCTATCATACTACATCACAACCATTTTATAAGCATATTGGCATGCAAGGTAAACCATTATAAACTCCTAGCTAATTAGGCATGGAATGAGTAACTATAATATCTAATTGTCATTGCAAACATGTTTCATTCATAATAGGATGAATCAGGAATGATGAACTAATCATATTTACAAAAACAAGATAGGTCGAGTTCATACCAGCTTTTCCTCATATCAATCATTTCATCATATATCATCATTATTGCCTTTCACTTGCACGACCGAACGGTGTGGATAATAATAATAGTGCACGTGCATTGGACTAAGCTGGAATCTGCAAAAAAATATTCTAAGGAGAAGACAAGGTAATATGGGCTCTATCTTAAATCAACAATAATACATATGAGAGCCACTCAACATTTTCATCATGGTCTTTTCCTCTCGACCCCCAAAGAAAAGAAAAGAATTCAAAGAAACACACTGAAATATTTTTGGAGTTTTTGTTTTTCTGAAGAAAGTAAAACAAGAACGAGAAAACTATTTACACGGGAAAGCTCCCAACAAGCAGAAGAAGAACGAGAAATATTTTTCGGTTTTCTTTTAATATTACAACTAAGCATGCATAGAAAGTAAACTAACTACAACTAATTTTTTTTGGTTTTTCTTAAGGTTTTTGAAACACACAAGAAGAAAGCGGGAAAAAGAAATAGACTAACATGGATAATACAATGAAAAAGTATGAACACCAAGAACTGAAATGAGTGTGTGAACATGAATATAATGTCGGTGAGAAATACATACTCCCGCAAGCTTAGGCTTTTGGCCCAAGTTGGTCTAAGCCCATGGATCAAAGTAGCCCTCTCCGGTGTACTCAGGAGGATCTTGCGGGTTCCACTGGTTAGCGAGCTCGTGTGGCTCCCATTGGTAAATAGACTCCTGATATGGATCAGGTGATGGCTCTGGCTTAGGAACTGGGGACCGCGTCCCCTCCCAATATGCATGAATGTCCGCGGGCAAAACGAAGTACCTGCCTGAATGAATATCGAACAAAGTAGGTGCAGGCAAGGTAATTTTCTGACAAGTATCCTCGCTAAATATCAAGCTATAAATGAGTACCTTTTCCTCATCATGGCGAATAAACTTATGTGCTACCATGTTGTCATAATCTAAATATATAAGGTAACAGTTTTTCCTCTTTCTCATAATGCCTAATGGGTATCTCGAAGCGTCTAGCAAGGCGGTAGGCGAAGATACCTCCTAAAATGGAACCCTTTGTATGGTTTAAACTCAACTATTTAGCAACCATAGTGCCCAAACTGAAAGTTCTATCACAAAGTAAAGCATGGCTCAAAATGGCAAGGTTAGGAGCGCTGAGGCCTCCACTCTCCCCACGACCAATTAAACATCTCGCATCAAATAATGAGTAGTAGCGCAAAACAGGAAAATGTAAACTAGCCACTCTCGCTTCTGATACCCTTCTCCTTTCTCCTACAGTGACTTCATTAATAAAATCCTCCATATCACTAGGACATGGTTCCTTGACGCTACCCTCATAAGGTAATTTACAAACCTCACAAAAGTCATAAAGCGTGATTTCCTTATACTCATCATATAAGTAAAAGTCTACCATAGGTGGTGATCTCCTAGCATGAAAATTAAAATTTTGCACGAAAGTATTAGTGAGTAGGAGATACTAATCATACTGGTCGAGGAGGAAGTCGGTGATGCTTGCATTCTCAGCAAAGTAATTGAAATCGTCATAAATTCCGGCCGCCTGTAAGAATGCATCACATGGCCATTCACACAGCCGGATCTCCGTGGCACGAGGAAGATTATACTTGGACTTCTCTTTCTCCTCATTTTCCTTTTCCTTCGAACCCCGGCTTGAGGAGCCTCTCAACAATCTCCTCATCATTTTCTTCCTTTGAAAATTTCTGAAATTTTTAGTGACTCAAAATAAAAGTGCAGCAAACTCAACAAGATTGATAGCAGCTACTCATACAAGTGCTTAGAGGCTATATCATGCATCAAAACTACTTTGGACCATATAAATTTGACATGCAAGCTCAAGAACAGGGTCACCAAAGCAGCAAAAATTTGCAATAAATAAAGCACTAGAACAAAAACTAATTGGACCATTGGAGGAGTCACATACCAAAGAACAATCCCCCAAAGCAGTTTTGTGAATGGAGCTTTGAGCAAGGAGATAAAAAATGGCAGCAAAGTGGGCACGAACATGGGTTTGAGCTACGGGATGATTTTTCTAGAGGAAGGAGTGGATGGTTGCTGGAATAAGTGAAGGGGGGCCACATGGGGCCCACAAGGACAGGGGGCGCGCCCCGGGGGGACGCCCTCCACCCTTGTTGCCTGCTGGTGAGGCCTCCTGGTGTGTTCTTAGCACCAGAAATTCTAAAATATTCTATAAAAATCATATCAAATTTTCAGGGCATTTGGAGAACTTTTATTTTCGGGACATTTTTTATTGCACAGATAATTCAGAAAACAGATAGAATATACTAATTTTGCTTTATTTATTCTAAATAGCAGAAAGTAAAAGATGGGTACAGAAAGTTGTGCCTTCTAAATTCATCCATCTCATGCCCATCAAAAGGAATCCATTAACAAGGTTGATCAAGTCGTATTGACAAACTTCCTCTGAATGACATGAAACCGGAGAATTTTTGAATAACACTAGGTTACCTTAACGGGGATATGGATGTTCCCAACAATAAGAACATCATATTTCTTTTTGACAGTAGGAAGAGGGAATTCAAAACCTCCAATAGTAATAGTTGAAATTTTTCCAATAGAATTGATACTATGAACTTGAGGTTTTTTCTTCGGAAAGTGTACCGTATGCTCATTACCATTAACATGGAAAGTGACATTGCCTTTGTTGCAATCAATAACAACCCCTGCAGTATTCAAAAAGGGTCTACCAAGGATGATCAACATACCGTCGTCCTTGGGAATATCAAGAATAACAAAGTTTGTTAAGATAGTAACATTTGCAACCACAACAGGCACATCCTCACAAATACCGATGGGTATATAGAAGTTGGTTTATCAGCCATTTGCAAAGAAATTTTAGTAGGTGTCAACTTATTTAATTCAAGTCTATGATACAAAGAGAAAGGCATAATACTAACACCAGCTCCATGATCACATAAAGTAGTTTTAACATAGTTTCTTTTAATAGAGCATGGTATAGTTGGTACCCCAGGATCTCCAAGTTTCTTTGGTATTCCACCCTTAAAATTATAATTAGCAAGCATGGTGGAAATGTTAGCTTCCGATATCTTTCTTTTATTAGTAACAATATCTTTCATATACTTAGCATAAGGAGGCATTTTAAGCATATAAGTCAAACACATACGCAAAAAGACAGGTCTAATCATTCCAGCAAAGTGCTCAAAATCCTCATCATCCTTTTTCTTGGATGGCTTAGGAGGAAAGGGCATGGGTTTCTGAACCCAAGGTTCTCTTTCTTTACCATGTTTTCTAGCAACAAAATCTCTCTTATCGTAATGTTGATTCTTTGATTGTCGGTTATCAAGATCAACAGCAGGTTCAATCTCTACATCATTATCATTACTAGGTTGAGCATCAACATGAACGTCGTTATTAACATTATCACTAGGTTCATGTTCATTACCAGGTTGTGTCTCAGCATCTGAAATAGAAATATCGTTGGGATTCTCAGGTGTGTCTATAACATGTTCACTAGAAGCATGCAAAGTCCTATTAGTTTTCTTTTTCTTTTTATTAGAAGGACTAGGTGCATCAGTATTAACTCTCTGAGAATCCTGCTCAATTCTGTTAGGATGGCCTTCAAGATACAAAGGTTCCTGGGTCATCTTACCACCTCTAGTCATAACCCGAACAACATTATCATTGTTCTTATTATTTAACTCATTAAGCAGGTCATCTTGTGCCTTAAGTACTTGTTATACTTGAGTTATAACCATGGAAGCATGTTTACTAATAAGCTTAAGATCATTAACAGTTCTACTCATATAATCACCCAAGTGGTCAAGCGTGTAAGCATTACATTTCAACTGTCTACTAACATAAGCATTGCAATTTTCTTGTTTAACAATAAAATTATCAAACTCAACCAAGCATTGACTAGCAGACTTATTATGAGGAATATCACCTTCATCAAATCTTCGAAGAGAGTTTACCTCTACTACCTGTGTCGGGTTATCAAGACCATGTATTTCTTCAATAGGCGGTAAATTTTTAACATTGTGTCGGGTTATCAAGACCATGTATTTCTTCAATAGGCGGTAAATTTTTAACATCTTCAGCTTTAATACTTTTTTCTTTCATATATTTCTTTGCCTCTTGCATATCTTCAGGACTGAGAAATAGAATACCCCTTTTCTTCGGAGTTGGTTCAGGAAGTATCCAATCATTATCATTACTCAATATATTATTCAATAGCAATTCAGCTTGCTCAACAGTTCTTTCCCTGAAAACACAACCATCACAACTATCCAGGTGGTCTCTGGAAGCATCGGTTAGTCCATTATAAAAGATATCAATTATTTCATTTTTCTTGAGAGGATGACCAGACAAAGCATTAAGTAATTGGAGAAGCCTCCACCAAGCTTGTGGGAGACTATCTTCTTCAATTTGCACAAAGTTAAATATTTCCCTTAGGGCAGCTTGTTTCTTATGAGCGGGGAAATATTTTGCAGAGAACTAGTAAATCATATCCTAGGGACTATGCACACAACCAGGAGCAAGAGAATTAAACCATACTTTAGCATCACCCTTTAATGAGAAAGGAAACAATTTAAGAATATAGTAATAGCGAACTTTTTCCTCATGAGCAAATAGGGTGGCTATATCATTCAATTTAGTAAGATATGCCACAACAGTTTCATATTCATAACCATAGAAAGGATCAGATTCAACCAAAGTAATTAACTCAGGATCGAGAGAGAATTCATAATCCTTATCAGTAACAAAGATAGGTGAAGTAGCAAAATTGGGATCATATTTCATTCTAGCACTCAAAGACTTTTCTTTTAGCTTAGCTAACAATTTCTTAAGATCCTCTCTATCATTGAAAGCAAAGAAGTCTCTAGCAGTTTCTTCATCCATAACATAGTCCTCAGGTACAACAGGCAATTCATATCTAGGGGGAGAATCATAATCTTCATCATCAGTTTCAGTAATTTCATTCTCTCTAACCCTAGCAAGTTGTTCATTAAGAAATTCACCTAGTGGCACAGTATTATCAAGCAAATAAGTAGTTTCATCATAAGTATCTTGCATAGTAGAAGTGGCATCATCAATAACATGCGACATATCAGAATCAATAGCAGGAGTAGGTTTCGCAAGTTTACTTAAAACAAAAGGAGCATCAAGTGCAGAGCTAGATGGCAGTTCCTTACCTCCCCTCGTAGTTGAGGGATATATCTTGGTTTTGTTGTCTTTCAGACTCCTCATAGTGATCAACATATATAGATCCAAGTGACTCAGAAAATAGAGCTATACTCCCTGGCAACGGCGCCAGAAAAAAATCTTGATAACCCACAAGTATAGGGGATCGCAACAATTTTCGAGGGTAGAGTATTCAACCCAAATTTATTGATTTGACACAAGGGGAGCCAAAGAATATTATTGAGAATTAGCAGCTGAGTTGTCAATTCAACCACACCTGAAAGACTTAATATCTGCAGCAAAATATTTAGTAGCAAAGTAGTATGGAAGCAGAGGTAACAGTGGCAAAAGTGACAGTAGCAGTTTTGTAGCAATTGTAATAGTGGCAACGGAAAAGTAACTTAGCAAAGATTAATATGGAATGAGCTCGTAGGCAATGGATCAATGATGGATAATTATGTCGGATGGCATTCATCATGTAACAACTATAACCTAGGGTGACATAGAACTAGCTCCAATTCATCAATATAATGTAGGCATGTATTCCCAATATAGTCATACGTGCTTATGGAAAAGAACTTGCATGACATATTTTGTCCTACCCTCCCGTAGCATCGGGGTCCTATTGGAAACTAAGGGATATTAAGGCATCCTTTTAATAGAGTACCGGACCAAAGCATTAGCACTTAGTGAATACATGAACTCCACAAACTACGGTCATCACCGGGAAGTATCCCGACTATTGTCACTCCGGGGTTGCCGGATCATAACACATAGTAGGTGACTATAACTTGTAATATCGGATCAAGAAGCAAATATATTCATGAAAACATAATAGGTTCAGATCTGAAATCATGGCACTCGGGCCCTAGTGACAAGCATTAGGCATAGCAACATCAACCTTAGAACATAGTGGACACTAGGGATCAAACCCTAACAAAACTAACTCGATTACATGGTAAATCTCATCCAACTCATCACCATCCATAAAGCCTACGATGGGATTACTCACGCATGGTGGTGAGCATCATGAAATTGGTGATGGAGGATGGTTGATGATGATGATGGCGACGGATTCCCTTCTTCGGAGCCCAGAATAGACTCCGATCCCGAGGAAGAACAAGGCTTGGCGGCAGCTCCGTATCGTAAAACGCAATGAATCCTTCTCTATGATTTTTTACTCCCAGGTCGTAAATATATGGAGTTGGAGTTGAGGTCGGTGGAGGTCCAGGGGGCCCACAAGGACGGAGGGCGCACCCCAAGGAGGTGGGCGCTCCCCCACCCTTGTGTCCAGGGTGTGGGCCCCCTTCGATTGATTCTTTCGCCAATATTTTTTATTAATTCCAAACATCATCTTCGTGAATTTTCAGGTCATCCTAAGAACTTTGATTTCTGCACAAAAATAACACCATGGCAGTTCTGCTGAAAACAACGTCAGTTCGGGTTAGTTCCATTCAAATCATGAAATTAGAGTCCAAAACAAGGGCAAAAGAGTTTGGAAAAAGTAGATATGACGGAGACGTATCATGGTTCTACATTACAAAACCATAGGACGCGACCTGAACGGCGGCTCCCGAATTCAAATCTGGACCCCCAACGAGGCTAACCTCATGGACCAGGAAGGGTCTTGATTGGGGGTCCACTACGGAGGTGGAAGCGCTGCAGAAGCATGTCTCCAACATGATAAAGCCAGGGGCCAAGCTGGCCAACGTGGTCTAGGTAATGCTCTGTCGCAGCCTCCTCCCTCGTCAACAGAGGGCCACCCCAATGTGGTCTTACCAGCTCACAGATCTGGCTATGGTCTAATACTTCTACATCACTATTACGTCTCCGTCGTATCTACTTTTCCTATCACTTTTGCTCTTGTTTGGACTCTAATTTGCATGATTTGAATGAAACTAACCTGCACTGACGCTGTTTTTAGCAGAACTACCATGGTGTTGTTTTTGTGCAGAAATAAAAGTTCTCGGGATGGAACGAAACTTTTTGGAGAATTATTTTACAATAAAAGAAAATTACTCGAGCCAAGAACCACCGGAGGGGGGCCCTGGCTGAGCACAAGACACCGGGGTGTCCCTCCTCTAGCGCGCCCTACTGGGTTGTCCCCACCTCTTGGCCCCGCAGAGCCTAATTCCGATGCTATAAAATTCTATTTTTGGAGAGAAAAAACCGAGGAGAAAGTTTCATCGCATTTCACCATACGGAGCCGCCGCCACCTCCTGTTCTTCGTCGGGAGGTCAGATCTGGAGCCCGTTTGGGGCTCCAAAGAGGGGGGTCTTCAATATTCTTCATCACCAAACCTTCTTCATCACCAATTCCATGATGCTGCCCACCGAGAGTGAGTAATTCCTATGTAGGCTCGCTGGTCGGTGAGGAATTTGAAAGTGCAACTAATCCCCGGGTGGTTTTGGTAATTCATAACAACATATAGCTCATTGAGCTAATATCCATTCAAGTTTAATATTTCAGAAAGTTCACTGAATGGCATAGCATGGACTAGAGATGTGGACCCCTCAAAATGCTAAGGACACATATTGGCAAAAGCTCAAGACTCTTCATTTATATTAGTGATCCAAGATCACATTGGGTCCATAGGAAAGCTAATACTATTAAAAGGGGATGAGGTGTTGCTTAATGGCTTGCTTGCTCAAAATGCTTAGTGATATTGCTCTAAAGCCCTCAACCACTTTATCATTCCAAATATGTCAAAACCCTAAACTCCAACTCGACCCCACCGATTATTTCTATCTGGCGCCACCGAGTTCAATGACATAGCCACAGCTAGAACCCCTAACAGTTTGGTTACACCGATATGGATCTCGATCTCACCTAGATGGCCTTGCAAACTCTCTGTTGCCTGTTGCAATTATTTCGGTCTCACCGAAATAGCGATCGGTCACACCGAGATTGCTTGACCAACTCTCTATTGCCCTATTGCTTAACATCGGTCTCACCGAGTTGATGCAATTGGCGCCACGGAGATGAGGTTTGCCCTAAGCCCTAGCACATCGGTCCCATCGAGTTGTTCCAGTCGGTCCCACCAGATTCCTAACATTCACATTTTGAACTAAATCGGTCTCACCGAGTTCTTCTATTCGGTCTGATCGAGTTGGTTCAAATGTGTGTAACGGTTGGATTTTGTGTGGAGGCTATATATACACCTCCACCCCCTTCTCCATATGTGAGAGAGTCATCAGAAGGTTCCTACACTTCCATCATACATTTTCTAAGAGAGAACCACCTACTCATGTGTTGAGATCAAGATATACCAATCCTACCACAAGAATCTTGATTTCTAGCCTTCCCCAAGTTGCTTTCCACTCAAATCATCTTTCCACCATATCCAAATATGAGAGTAAGAGTTGAGTGTTGGGGAGACTATCATTTGAAGCACAAGAGCAAGGAGTTCATCATCAATACACCATCTATTACCTTTTGGAGAGTGGCGTCTCCTAGATTGGTTAGGTGTCACTTGGGAGCCTCCGACAAGATTGTGGAGTTGAACCAAGAAGTTTGTAAGGTCAAGGAGATCGCCTACTTCATGAAGATCTACCCGAGTGAGGCAAGTCCTTCGTGGGCGATGGCCATGGTGGGATATACAAGGTTGCTTCTTCGTGGACCCTTCGTGGGTGGAGACCTCCGTGGACTCGCGCAACTGTTACCCTTCGTGGGTTAAAGTCTCCATCAACGTGGATGTACGATAGCACCACCTATCGAAAGCACGCCTAAAATCTCCGTGTCATCATTGCGTTTGCACTCTCCAAACCCTTTCCTTTACCTTCATATGCAATGTTTTACTTCCCACTGCTACACTCTTAGAATTGCATGTGTAGGTTGATTGCTTGACTTGTGATAATTGCTAAAATCTGCCCACAACTAAAATTGGGAAAACGTTAGTTTTTTATTTGGTCAAGTAGTCTAATCACCCCCCTCTAGACATACTTTCGATCCTACAAGTCATATCAGAGCTTTGGTCTCATTTTGCCTTGATTTTCATAGCTTTGGTGATCATAGCCTTGGTTTCACAACCTAAGAGAGTATGGCATCTAGCGAGGGAAATTACCACTGTAGAGGTCCTTACTTTGTTGGTACTAATTTTGCTAGTTGGAAACATAAGATGAAAATGCATATTCTTGGTCATAACCCCGCCGTTTGGGCTATTGTGCGCACTGGCTTGCAAGGTGATTTCTTTGAGGATGGTGTCGGATTTTGGGCTCCGCAGACCCTTGAGAGGTTCGAACTCTAGGGTGCGTGCGAAGAACTCAACCTCCCCAGTCTGCCTACTCGCCAATCTCTCGGCCTAGCTCGATGAACATGAAGGAAACGAGACACCGCAGTTTACCCAGGTTCAGGCCACCTTGCGGTGTAAAACCCTACTCCTGCTTTGTGGCGGATTGGCCTCGAGGGGCTGAGGATGAACTAGTACAGTGGGAGAATGACCTCAGGAGGTGTGTTCTTGAGCTGGCGGGGGACAGGATTATCCCTCGTGTCCGGATCCCCCTCTATGGTGGTGGCTAGGCCCTATTTATAGTGGCCTTGGTCCTCTTCCCAAAATGAAGGCGGGAAGGGTTTCCACAACGACCAAAATTGAAGGGAGACAACTAGTATACGCTATCATGAAAAAAGTAGTCTCCGCCTACAAAAAGCCTCTGGTCGTGACGCTGCGATGGGCTCGGCGATGACCTCTGTCTTGCCGTCCTGGCAGTCTTGGTCTTGTTGCACCGAAATGGAAACCTTTGGCTGATTCCTTAGGACTCGACGTCTGCGCTTGCCTCCTTAGCACCAAAGAGGAAACTAGTACACTGTGCCCGCTGGCGCCCGCCTGGCCTTGGTCGTCATGGCTCACGTCATCCGAACCTCGTGAGGTAAAGCCTGCATAGAAATCTCCGCTCCTCGGGAGCCAGCCTAAGGAGGCCGCTCCTCGTGGGGGTCTTGGTGTCGTCCACCTCACGAGGCTCGGCCCTCGCGAGGGTCTTCAGTTGTCGATGCTGAAGGTGGGCCGTACCAGGCCGTCAATGAAGCCATGCCGTGGGCCGCAGGCAGGAAAGTCCGGGTACCCCAGTTCCCAGAACGCCGACAGTAGCCCCCGGACCCAAGGCGCGCTCAGACTTGGCTTCGAGGCAAAGCCAAGGGGCAAGTGCGGAATGCCGCGGGCGCTAACCGCGTGCGGCCTTGGTCGACGCATGGCGATTGATGGGACATGGGCATCTCCGCTTCCCCACGCGGCCCCGGTAACCGTTCGACTTGACGAGACTCTGTTGCATGTAGAGATAAAACCATCATTGCATGGGATCATGGAGGCCGGCGGTTGGCCTCCCACCAGCTATAAATGAGGGGAAGGGTAGAGCCTGATACGTCTCCAACGTATCTATAATTTTTTATGGTTCCATGCTATTATATTATCAACCTTAGATGTTTTATATGCATTTATATGCTATTTTATATGATTTTTGGGACTAACCTATTAACCCAGAGCCCAGTGCCAGTTTTTGTTTTTTCCTTGTTTTAGAGTATCGCAGAAAAGGAAAATCAAATGGAGTCCAATTGACCTGAAACTTCACGGAACTTATTTTTGGAAGGAAAGCAACCCGGGAGACTTGGAGTCCACGTCAAGGGAGCTTCGAGGAAGCCACGAGGTAGGGGGGCGCGCCCACCCCCCTGGGCACGGCCTCCACCCTCGTGGGCCCCTCGTGGCTCCCCTGACGTACTTCTTCCGCCTATATATCTCCATATACCCTAAAATGATCGGGGAGCACAATAGATCGGGAGTTCCCCCGCCAGAAGCCTCCGTAGCCACCGAAAGCCAATCTAGACCCGTTACGGCACCCTGCCGGAGGGGGCAATCCCTCTCTAGTGGCCATCTTCATCATCCTGGTGCTCTCCATGACGAGGAGGGAGTAGTTCTCCCTCGGGGCTAAGGGTATGTACTAGTAGCTATGTGTTTGATCTCTCTCTCTCTCTCGTGTTCTTGATTTGGCACAATCTTGATGTATCGCAAGCTTTGCTATTATAGTTGGATCTTATGTTTCTTCTCCCCCTCTACTCTCTTATAATGGATTGAGTTTTCCCTTTGAAGTTATCTTATCGGATTGAGTCTTTAAAGATTTGTGTATGTCTTGCCATGCGTATCTGTGGTGACAATGGGATATCACGTGATTCACTTGATGTATGTTTTGGTGATCAACTTGCGGGTTCCGCCCATGAACCTATGCATAGGGGTTGGCACACGTTTTCGTTGTGATTCTCCGATAGAAACTTTGGGGCACTCTTTGAGGTTCTATGTGTTGGTTGAATAGATGAATCTGAGATTGTGTGATGCATATCGTATAATCATACCCACGGATACTTGAGGTGACATTGGAGTATCTAGGTGACATTAGGGTTTTGGTTGATTTGTGTCTTAAGGTGTTATTCTAGTACGAACTCTAGGGCTGTTTGTGACACTTATAGGAATAGCCCAACGGATTGATTGGAAAGAATAACTTTGAGGTGGTTTCGTACCCTACCATAATCTCTTTGTTTGTTCTCCGCTATTAGTGACTTTGGAGTGACTCTTTGTTGCATGTTGAGGGATAGTTATGTGATCCAATTATGTTATTATTGTTGAGAGAACTTGCACTAGTGAAAGTATGAACCCTAGGCCTTGTTTCAACGCATTGCAATACTGTTTGTGCTCACTTTTATCATTAGTTACCTTGCTGCTTTTATATTTTCAGATTACAAAAACTATTATCTACTATCCATATTGCACTTGTATCACCATCTCTTTGCCGAACTGGTGCACCTATATAATTTACCATTGTATTGGGTGTGTTGGGGACACAAGAGACTCTTTGTTATTTGGTTGCAGGGTTGCTTGAGAGAGACCATCTTCATCCTACGCCTCCTACGGATTGATAAACCTTAGGTCATCCACTTGAGGGAAATTTGCTACTGTCCTACAAACCTCTGGACTTGGAGGCCCAACAATGTCTACAAGAAGAAGGTTTTGTAGTAGACATCAAGCTCTTTTCTGGTGCCGTTGCCGGGGAGGTTAGCACTTGAAGGTATATCTTTAGATCTTGCAATCGAATCTTTTTGTTTCTTGTTTTATCACTAGTTTAGTTTATAAAAGAAAACTACAAAAAATATGGAATTGAGTTTGCCTCATACGCTTCATCTTTTTTATATCTTTCGTGAGTATGATGGAAAGAAAAATTGTGCCAAAGTGTTAGAAGAAGAATGCATTAGAATGTTTGGCACTAAATATTTGAATGATGAGCATGATTGCAATGTTGTTAGTATGAATTCCTTGAATATCCATGATGCTAATGATATGCAAAGCCACAAGCTTGGGGAAGCCATGTTTGATGAAGATGATATTTATTGCCCCCCAAGTTTTGATGAGAAAATTTATTATGATGAAAGCATGCCTCCTATTTATGATGATTATATTGATGAAAGTGGATTTGGAGAGGTTATGACTTTATTTTTTGATGAATCCACTATTCCGGAAGAGGTTCCAATTGATTATGAGAACAAAGTTGCTATCTATGATGATTATTGTGATGACTTGTATGCTATAAAGAATAATGATATCCATGAAACTTTTCATCATGATTTTAGTTTTCAATTGGATTATGCCTCACATGATAATTATTTTGTTGAGTTTGCTCCCACTACTATTCCGAATGAGAAGGATTTTGCTTATGTGGAGACTAATAAAAATTCTATGCTTGTAGATCATGAAAAGAATGCTTTAGGTTCTGGTTATATTGTTGAATTCATTCATGATGCTAATGAAAATTATTATGAGGGAGGAATATATGCTTGTGTGAATTGCAATAATATCAAGTTTCCTCTCTATGTGCTTAAAGTTCTGAAGTTATGCTTGTTTTACCTTCCTATGCAAGTTGATTCTTGTTCCCATAAGTTGTTTGCTCACAAAATCCCTATGCATAGGAAGTATGTTAGACTTAAATGTGCTAGTAATATTCTTCATGATGCTCTCTTTATGTTTCAATTCTTATCTTTTATGTGAGCATCGTTGAAATCATCATGCCTAGCTAGGGGCGTTAAACGATAGCGCTTATTGGGAGGCAACCCACTTTATTTTTGTTCCCGTTTAGTAATAAATAATTCATATAGCCTCTATTTAGATGTGGTTTTATGCTTTTAATTATTGTTTGTGCCAAGTAAAACAGTTGGGAAGACTTGGGGAAAGTCTTGTTACACTTGCTGTAAAAAACAGAAACTTTAGTGCTCACGAGAATTGCTGTCAGTTTTTATTGGAGAGTGCTATTTAGTTAATTATTTTTACAGATGATTAATAGATAAATTCCTCACGTCCAGCAATTTATTTGAGAATTTTATGAGTTCCAGAAGTATATGTTTGATTCAGATTACTACAGACTGTTCTGTTGTTGACAGATTCTGTTTTCTATGTGTTGTTTGCTTATTTTGATGAATCTATGGCTAGTAAAAGAGTTTATAAACCATAGTGAAGTTGGAAAACAGTAGGTTTAACACCAATATAAATAAAGAATGAGTTCATTACAGTACCTTGAAGTGGTGTTTTGTTTTCTTTCGCTAACGGAGCTCACGAGTTTTCTGTTAAGTTTTGTGTTGTGAAGTTTTCAAGTTTTGGGTAAAGATTCGATGGATTATGGAATAAGGAATGGCAAGAGCCTAAGATTGGGGATGCCCAAGGCACCCCCAAGGTAATATTCAAGGACAACCAATAGCCTAAGCTTGGGGATGCCCCGGAAGGCATCCCCTCTTTCGTCTTCGTTCATCGGTAACTTTACTTGGAGCTATATTTTTATTTACCACATGATATGTGTTTTGCTTGGAGCGTCATTTTATTTTATTTAGTTTTGCTTTATGTTTGAATAAAATACCAAGATCTGAAATTATTAAATGTTAGAGAGTCTCCATATAGTTGCATAATTGTTCAACTACTCATTGATCTTCACTTATATCCTTCGGAGTAGTTTGTTGTTGCTCTAGTGCTTCACTTATATATTTTTAGAGCATGGTGGTAGTTTTATTTTGAAGAAATAGATGAACTCTTGTGCTTCACTTATATTATTTTGAGAGTCTCTAGAACAGCATGGTAGTTTGCTCTGTTATGAAGCTAGTCCTAATATGATGGGCATCCAAGAGGGATATAATAAAAAAATCATATGAAGTGCATTGAATACTATGAGAAGTTTGATACTTGATGATAGTTTTGAGATATGAGGATGGTAATATTAGAGTCATGCTAGTTGAGTAGTTGTGAATTTGAGAAATACTTGTGTTGAAGTTTGTGATTCCCGTAGCATGCACGTATGGTGAACCGTTATGTGATGGAGTCGGAGCATGATTTATTTATTTGTTGTCTTCCTTATGAGTGGCGGTCGGGGACGAGCGATGGTCTTTTCCTATCAATCTATCCCCCTAGGAGCATGCGCGTAGTACTTTGTTTTGATAACTAGTAGATTTTTGCAATAAGTATGTGAGTTCTTTATGACTAATGTTGAGTCCATGGATTATATGCACTCTCACCCTTCCACCATTGCTAGCCTCTCTAATACCGCGCACCTTTCGCCGGTATCATAAACCCACCATATATCTTCCTCAAAACAGCCACCACACCTACCTGTTATGGCATTTCCATAGCCATTCCGACATATATTTCCATGCAACTTTCCACCATTCTGTTTATTATGACACGCTCCATCACTGTCATATTGCTTTGCATGATCATGTAGTTGACATTGTATTTGTGGCAAAGCCAGCATTCATAATTCTTTCATACATGTCACTCATGAGTCATTGCACATCCCGGTACACCACCGGAGGCATTCATATAGAGTCATATCTTGTTCTAAGTATCGAGTTGTAATTCTTGAGTTGTAAGTAAATAAAAGTGTGATGATCATCATTATTAGAGCATTGTCCCAGTGAGGAAAGGATGATGGAGACTATGATTCCCCCACAAGTCGGGATGAGACTCCGGACAAAAATAAATAAATAAAAGAGGCCAAAGAAGCCCAAATAAAAAAAGAGAAAAGAGACCATAAAAAGAGAAGGCCCCAAAAAATGAGAGAAAAAGAGAGAAGGGGCAATGCTACTATCCTTTTACCACACTTGTGCTTCAAAGTAGCACCATGATCCTCATGATAGAGAGTCTCCTATGTTATCACTTTCATATACTAGTGGGAATCTTTCATTATAGAACTTGGCTTGTATATTCCAATGATGTGCTTCCTCAAAATGCCCTAGGTCTTCGTGAGAAAGCGAGTTGGATGCACACCCACTAGTTTCTTTTGTTGAGCTTTCATACATTTATAGCTCTAGTGCATCCGTTGCATGGCAATCCCTACTCACTCACATTGATATCTATTAATGGGCATCTCCATAGCCCGTTCATATGCCTAGTTGATGTGAGACTATCTTCTCCTTTTTTTCTTCTCCACAACCACCATTCTATTCCACCTATAGTGCTATATCCATGGCTCACGCTCATATATTGCGTGAAGATTGAAAAAGTTTGAGAACATCAAAATTATGAAACAATTGCTTGGCTTGTCATCAGGGTTGTGCATGATTTAAATATGTTGTGTGGTGAAGATGGAGCATAGACAGACTATGATTTTGTAAGGATAGCTTTCTTTGGCCATGATATTTTGAGAAGACATGATTGCTTTGTTAGTATGCTTGAAGTATTATTTTTTATGTCAATATTAAACTTTTGTCTTGAATCTTATGGATCTGAATATTCTTGCCACAATAAAGATAAATACATGATGAATATGTCAGGTAGCATTCCACATCAAAAAATTTGTTTTTATCATTTACCTACTCGAGGACGAGCAGGAATTAAGCTTGGGGATGCTGATACATCTCCAACGTATCTATAATTTTTGATTGTTCCATGCTATTATATTATCAACCTTGGATGTTTTATATGCATTTATATGCTATTTTATATGATTTTTGGGACTAACCTATTAACCTAGAGCCCAGTGCCAGTTTCTGTTTCTGGTTTTTCCTTGTTTCAGAGTATCGCAGAAAAGGAAAATCAAACGGAGTCCAATTAACCTGAAACTTCATGGAACTTATTTTTGGAAGGAAAGCAACCCGGGAGACTTGGAGTCCACGTCAAGGGAGCTTCGAGGAAGCCACGAGGTCGGGGGTGCGCCCACCCCCCTGGGCGCGCCCTCCACCCTCGTGGGCCCCTCGTGGCTCCCCTGACATACTTCTTCCACCTATATATCTCCATATACCCTAAAACGATCGGGGAGCACAATAGATTGGGAGTTCCGCCGCCAGAAGCCTCCGTAGCCACCGAAAGCCAATCTAGACCCGTTTCGGCACCCTGCCGGAGGGGGCAATCCCTCTCCGGTGGCCATCTTCATCATCCCGGTGCTCTCCATGACGAGGAGGGAGTAGTTCTCCCTCAGGGTTGAGGGTATGTACCAGTAGCTATGTGTTTGATCTCTCTCTCTCTCGTGTTCTTGATTTGGCACGATCTTGATGTATCGCGAGCTTTGCTATTATATTTGGATCTTATGTTATTTTCCCCCCTCTACTCTCTTGTAATGGATTGAGTTTTCCCTTTGAAGTTATCTTATCGGATTGAGTCTTTAAAGATTTGAGAACACTTGATGTATGTCTTGTTGTGCGTATCTGTGGTGACAATGGGATATCACGTGATTCACTTGATGTATGTTTTGGTGATCAACTTGCGGGTTCCGCCCATGAACCTATGCATAGGGGTTGGCACACGTTTTCGTCGTGATTCTCTGGTAGAAACTTTGGGGCACTCTTTGAAGTTCTCATGGTGCTGACGAGGAAGTTCTCCGCCACTGAGAAGGGGAAGGCCCCCAAGGAGGGGCCGGGTTCGCCACCACCCAAGAGGGGCCACGGACGCCCCTGCAAGTATGCTGCGTCCCCGGCGGTGGCCCCTCAGGGACGTAGGCGCACTCCTCCAAGAGTGGGCGCTACCTCCGGCGGTTGCGGCGGCGCTTCTCCTTGCGGCAGGAGGCACCATGGACGAGGCAACTCTTGCGATGTGGGAAGGCGCGCCATGGTTACCCGACCTCCTCGGCCATGCTTCCACTTGGCGGATGCGTTCCCGAAGTTTGTCATGTGGTCGGAGAGGCCTACGGTCACCTCGCTCCCACTCCCGCGCTTCTTTGCGGGTGCGCTTCCGACTGTGGGGCTCGACGGCCTCTAGCTGCAGGCGGATGGCTGCTGTAGCAGCGCCTCATGGGCTGGGGTCGAGGTCACCGCCGCCGGCAACGTGTCCTTGACCCGCGCTGGCAGGCGTTTGCCCGTGCGCGCGGCCTGAGTAGGAGGTGCACCCTCCACTTCAAGTACGATGGCCTCGCGAACCTCTATGTGAGGGTGTTTGGGCAAGAGGGCCGCCGCACGGCGTGCTGCCCCGAAGACGGCAGCAACGACGATGAGCTTGGCCTTGACGATGACCGCGACGACGATGAGGGTGAGCTTGCCCTTGGCGACGGTCGTGGCAGTCCCAGTGTCAGCAACTCCTCCTCCGATGAGAGCACCAGCAGCGGCGGCTATGATTAGCCACCCCGCTGTCGGGCTCGGATTGGGGAAGGCGACGAGCCATCTTGCCGCCGTGCTCCGGTGAAGCGGGAGGAAGGCTCAGACTGAGATTCGGGCGTTGCTGGAGCTTGTCCTCGGGAGCTGCTGCAGGCGTGCGGCTTGCTTTTGTTTAACCTTTCCTTTCTCCTGCATTTCAAAAAAGTAGAGGGCCCCGTTGGGTTGTGTAATGAACCATGGCACTTATGCCACTATGCTATTTTTATTATTTTGATGTTATACCATGATATCTATGTCCCGAGTAGGTGCGGTCAGGGTAACTTAGCTTGATGTGCTTGTGGAGGTTTCCCACCCCGTGAGGGCGCGCCCTTCCAACGGCACCTGGCGAAGCCCCCTTCCTGACGGCTCGGGAGCCGTCAGCCTCAGGAGACGTTGTAGATCTGCAGAGTTTTTAGAAATCTTGATGGAGCGCCTTGTTCTTCCTCGCGCGAGCCCCCAGGCGTGGGTTGGTTGCAGCTAGTGCACCGTGTCGCGCTGCCCGGGGGCACAGACTTGAGAGGGCGCGCATGTCCATGAGCTCATTCGAGAGCGTCTTGCGAGGATTAAGAAAGCCAAAGCACTGGGGCAACAGGGTTTCGATGAGGTGTGCCTGCGTGTGGGAGAACCCAAATGTGCACAGATGCCTAGCCCCCGTGCATGCGGATGCACGAGGAGGAGCGACGGGCAACTGCCGCTCTTCCCTGGTCAAGACTGAGAGGTGAGCGAAGTAAGAGGAGAAAAATCTAACTCAGGCAAATGAAAAAACGTGGAAACTCTGAATTCCATTAAAAAGTTGCAACCAACTATAGAAAGCAAGCAAAAGAACAGCCGCGTCCAGCACCTAGTCTAGTATTCTCACCAGCGCGGAGCTAAGTGCTGCCACTAGGACGTAAGAGGGAGCCCCCGTGAGGCCCGCGGGCGGCACTCAAGAGACTCCGGGATGTGTACAGCCCCACTCATTATTACGTGAGAGTGTCACGAGCGGAGACCTTCACAGGCACGGGGCCTTGCTTCATGGGTAGAACTTCCGGTGGTGCTGGTGTTCCAGGCGTTCTGGATGGGGATCCCATCCTGCGTCTCCAGGTGCACGGCGCCAGGCCTGGAGACGCGGGTGATCCTGAACGGGCCCTCCCACATGGGGGAGAGCTTATGCATCCCCTCCCTGGAGAGCACCCGCCTCAGGATGATATCACCCACCTCGAGTGTCCTGGAGCGGACACTGCGGCAGTGGTACCGCCGCAGCGCCTGCTGGTACCTCGCTGATCGGAGCGACGCTTGGCGGCAACGTTCCTCCTCCAACACAAGGTACATCCCCCATGAGGCATCCTGGCGTGCCTCGTCAAACACCAAGACTCGCGCGGAGCGATGCCTGACCTCGTGAGGGAGAACCACTTCAGCTCCGTAGACGAGGAAGAATGGAGTTTTGCCCGTCGGCTTGGTCGCGGTAGTGTGGATGGACCACAACATGGAATGGAGCTCGTCGAGCCAGCCCCTGCCACAGGCCTCGAGCTTCTTCTTGAAGGTTCTCGCCTTGAGGCCTCTCAGGACCTCCGCGTTGGTACGCTCGGCCTGGCCGTTGCTCCTGGGCTGTGGCACTGAGGCGTAGCATATCTGCATTCCAAGGACAGCACAATATGTTTTGAAAAGGTTGCTAGTGAACTACGAGCCGTTGTCAGTGATGATGCGATTAGGGACCCCGAACCGGCTCACGAGGCCCTTGAGGAACTTGACCGCCGAGCCGGCTGGGATGGTGCAGACCGCCTCCACCTCCGCCCACTTGGTAGCCCCCGGGCGCTCGAGGGAACGGGCCCAAGATGTCCAGCCCCCAGACCGCGAACGACCATGGGAGCGGGATGGTCTAGAGACCCTGAGCGCGCTGGTGGATCTGCTTGGCATGGAATTGGCAGGCTTCACAGGATCTCACCAACTCAGTGGCATCATTGAGCGCCGTGGGCCAGTAGAACCCACTGCCGAACACCTTGCCCACGAGGGTGCGCGACGAAGAGTGATGCCCGCAATCCCCACCATGTATATCGGCCAGCAGCTCGTGTCCCTGCTCCCTGGAGATGCACCATAGAGAGACATTGTCCGGCCATTTTTGGTAAAGCTCACCGTCCTGGATGCAGTAGGTTGTGGCTTGGCGAGCCACACACTCTACGTCTTCCTCCTTCTCCAGAAGGGTCCCCTGGAGCAGGTATGCCTTGAACTCCTCGGTCTGACACCCCTCCTGAGGCTCGAGCGCGAGGAGAAGACAAGCTCGCGGGGTCGGGCCACAAGCATGTGCGCTCGAGGGTGGTGCTGGGGGGAGCTCCCCCTGAGGCGCTGCCGGTTCCGCGGTGGAGGGGCTGCAGACGGCTTGAAGAGCCGTTCCTCGAAGACGCCAGGCTCCTGTGGCAGGCGCCAGGACGCCCTCTTGGCAATGTTGTCTGCCTCCTTGTTCGTGCCATGCGGCATGTGCTGCAATTCCAGGCCCAAGAACTATTTTTCAATTCTGCGTACCTCCACAAGGTATGCCTCCATGTGCTCGTCCTTTGGCTCGTATACTTTGTTGGAAAAGTTGACGAGGAGCTGGGAGTCGCCCTTGATGGTGAGGCACTTCACTCCCAAGGTTGTCGCAGCCTTAAGACTGTCGATCAGGCCTTCATATTCCGCGATGTTGTTGGAGACCTTCTCACCCTGCTGGAAGCAGAGCTGCACAGCGTAGTAGAGCTTGTCCTGGGTGGGTGAGATGAGCACGGCTCCAGCCCCCGCGCCCTGACGCATGAATGCGTCATCGGAGTACATGACCCAACCGTCCGGAGCCTCGCTTCCAAGAGAGAGGGGTCGGTCCTCGTCTACTTCGGGGCTGGGAACATCGGTCCACTCTGCCACGAAGTCGACGAGTGTTTCACCCTTGATGACTATGGTGGTGCTGAACTCCAACTAGAACGCCCGCTGTTCTATGTTCCATTCGGCGACTCCCCGCAGCATGGGGGCTCCGGAGCACCCTCTCCAGAGGGTAAGCTGAGACAACCTTGATGGGGTGGCCCTGCAAGTAGTGGCGCAACTTGCGGGAGGCGATGAGGAGTGCGAGCAAGAGCTTTTGCTGCATAGGGTATCATGCCCACGCATCGCGTAGCACAGTGCTGGTGAAGTACACTGGGTGCTCGATGAGGGCGGAAGCGTTGATGAAGTCTTGTACCTCCCGAGACTAGATGGCCTCAGTAGCTTGGTTGCTCGTTGGGGCAGCCGAGGCCTTGGGAACACCGTCCTGAGGAGCTTGGTCATCTGTTGGGGCAGCCGAGGCCTCCGGAGCTCCGTCCTGGAGCCGCTGTGTCTTTACCAGGTGCGGGGTTCTGCTTCGTGAACCCTTGGCCAGGTGCTCCTCCCAGACCGCCACCAGCGCTGCGCTGGCAAAGTGAGGCGTGGCGGCCAGGTAGAGCACCAAGGGTGTCGGTGTCAAAACCGGTGGATCTCGGGTAGGGGGTCCCGAACTGTGCGTCTAATGTTGATGGTAACAGGAGACGGGGGACACGATGTTTACCCAGGTTTGGGCCCTCTTGATGGAGGTAATACCCTACTTCCTGCTTGATTGATCTTGATGAATATGAGGATTACAATAGTTGATCTACCACGAGATCGTAATGGCTAAACCCTAGATTTCCAGCCTATATGATTGTGATTGCCTCTACGGACTAAACCCTCCAGTTTATATAGACACCGGAGGGGCCTAGGGTTGTACAGAGTCGGTTTACAGAGGAAGGAATCTTCATATCCGAACACCAAGCTTGCCTTCCACGCAAAGGAGAGTCCCATTCGGACACGGGATGAAGTCTTTTGTCGTGTATCTTCATGGCCCATCAGTCCGGCCCACGTCACATAGCCCGGACGCCCGAGGACCCCGTAACCCAGGACTCCCTTAGTAGCCCCTGAACCAGGCTTCAATGACGATGTGTCCGGCGCACAGATTATCTTCGCCATTGCATGGCGGGTTCCTCCTCCGAATATTTCAAAGTAAGTCCTCGAACACAGAGAACGTGTCCGGCTCTGCAAAATAAGCTCCGCAAAGAGTATAATATTTAACTAGTCCCATCTACCGACATTTTTTGTAGTGAGATGCCACGTCTCCACCAGGTTATTATTTCGAACCATTTTTAGCCTCCCGGTCCATGTTTCGAGACACGGTTTCCATTGGCACGTCCTGTCGAAGCAGAGATCGTGTCCCCTTATCATGGGATCCTCATCAATATGGGCGTGGGTAATCCAACCGTTTTGTTGGCGATCCCTTGGGAATAGGCGATCTTTAAGGCCCATGAGGAGGCGTTTGATATTCTTCACCTTTATAAAGGGGTACAGACCCGTCTTTCTCCCCCTCGCCTACCTCTTCCTCAACCTTCCCAACCTCAGGCTCCAGCGCCCAGGATTCGATTTCTTCCATTGTTACCAGGCCCTCTAGTTATGTCCGGATCCATCTCCCAAGGTAGGTGGGCAGCCTCCTCGGTCACCGAGGAGGATATCGCGAAGCTTCGGAAGGCGGGGTACCTGACTACGGAAATCCCTCACAAGCTCCGTACTAAAGGGTGGGTCATTCCCACACCAAAATCCGGCAAGAGGGTTGTATTCATCTCCCACTTCCTCCAAGGACTAGGGTTCTCTCTCCACCCCTTCGTTTGTGGCCTCATGTTCTATTATGGGCTAGATTTTCACGATCTAGCTCCGGACTCTTTTCTCCACATCTCGGCGTTCGTCGTCGTGTGCGAAGCCTTTCTCTACATCCCCCCACACTTCGGCCTATGGATTAAGACTTTCAATGTGAAGTCGGAGCTAGTTAATGGGAGGCAAGTGGAGTGTGGCAGCGCTATGGTGAGCAAGCTTGCCAACACTACCTGGCCAAAAGGAACCTTCACGGAAACCTCCAACTCATGGCAACAGGAGTGGTTCTATATCACCGAACCCCGTAGCACCAAATGGGCAGCCGCACCTGTGTTCCGATCTGGCCCTCCATTGCAGCTCGCGTCGTGGATAAATAAGGGGCTAGACTGGGGATCGGCTGATGAAGTACTGACGCTGCAAAGTCATATCCAGAGTATCCTCGAAAGGGTCATTGGCCTTATTAACATGATCCAAGTGATGTTAGTCCGCCGGATTCTCCCATGCCAGTGATGGCCTCTCCGTATGTGGGAGTTCAATCCGGAAGGACCGCGGACCCTTCGGCAATTCTTCGGCACAATGCATGAAGGGATGTGGAAACTATTATTCAAGACACGAAAGCAGTGGCCGGACACACCAGAGGACATCGATCTCGACTGCAACCATCCGGATACCTCGGTAAGAACCCAATTTCTGACTGTAACTTGGTTGATTATCCCGTAGCAATGTACTGAGAGCTCTATCTTTGACCATGGCTAGATAAAGAAGGCGGAAGGAATTAGGTGTTCAGCTCCACTTCCCGAAGACTTGGCCGATCCCGTGTTGACGAGGATGCTGGTCCCGGTGCCGTATCAAGTGCCAGCGCAAGAGTACAAGAAGAAGAGTGAAGAGGCCGAAAGCGGTCTCTACTCTACAGCTATGCTGGACACTATGTCTGGGGAGACCGAAGCTCCCTCTTTGAAAGACGAAGGGGGAGGAGAAGGTGATATCCCTTCCCCTCATGGGAGGAAAAGGACTGCATCCGAAGACTTGGCGGCGGAAGCACCCAAGAGTGGGAAGGTATCCCTACCATATGGTTCGGGTTCCGAAGCCTATGTCATTGCAATGCACCTCTCTAAGGACAAGCCACTTGCCGAATTGTAAGTGAACAAGGATTCTCTAGACATATCCCATTCTTTTCGGGTTGCAAGGGTAACATTTAAACTATATGCTTGCAGTTCGGCCCACAGTCCACCCCGACAGTCCTCCTCATCAGGGGACTTATCTCCGGGGATGATGGAAAGCAAGACGCCTTCTCATGCTTCCTCGCCTCTTAGGGCGGACGACTTCGAGGTGTCATCTCGGATAATCTCCCCTGACCATCAAGCAGCGTGGGGGACAATGAAAACAACGCTTGAGGGCGGTACTTCGACCATCAAGGGTCTAGGGGGCGCAGCCCCTATGGGGGCCAGCAATGACGACCCCGAACTATCCGGCTTACAGCCGAAGACGGCTCTAGGGTCGAGCCGATGTACCCCTTTGAAGGGAATGCATACTCCCACGGCAGCCTCCAGGAATCCAGAGGTGCCGGATACTCTGATGAGCACATTACAAAGTGTACCCATCTCAGAGGAACATCGTACCTTAATGGGTACGGTGGTTGGAAGGGTTCCGTCCGCGAGAAGCGGATTGAATGAAGCCTTTATGGGCCTGTTGAGAGGCTTCGAGGTATGCAATGTAATAGCTTAACTTTTTTTACATGCACAATGCGCCCATGTACAGATAGTAGCCCCTAAGGCTCTGGTCGGCTTCCACAGGGAGGCGATCAGAGGATCAAAAAGATATGCTCAGGAAGTAACCCAATTAATTTGAAAATAGGCTGTTATGTCCATGGCGACCGCCCAAGCTATGAAAGTTGCAGATCAAAAGCAGAAACTTGAGTTAGCGGATGAGGACATCACTCTTATTAACAAGCGGCTCGACGAGGCACAAGGTATGTGTTGGGGCAGCTTGTTTGTGCATGTATACTAGTATGAGCACGAGGCTGAAAATCATATACTGTGACATGCATAACTGTAGATGGTGCTGCCGCTGTTGAGACCCTTCGGGCTGAACTTGCCCGGGCCAAGGAGCAGGCCAGAGTGAGCGACGCAGCTGCCAAGAAGGCGGATGCGGATTTAAAGGCCAAACAGGCCGCTCAGCGCCAGTGCCAGGAGAGAATATCTACCATGGAGCAGGAGCTGAAGGATGTCACTAGCAGGTGCAAATCTCTCGAGGAGGATAAAAAAGCCAATGCAACCAAACT
Organism: Triticum urartu; assembly: GCF_003073215.2. Lineage (NCBI taxonomy): Eukaryota > Viridiplantae > Streptophyta > Magnoliopsida > Poales > Poaceae > Triticum > Triticum urartu. The sequence goes on along the minus strand of NC_053026.1, from coordinate 314,720,248 downwards.
CGACAAGGCCTTACTAGAGGCGAAAGAAGCGCGATCCGAATCTAGAGCGGCTCGAGAGGAAATCCGACAGGCTGGGGAGATAGCGGTTGGTAAGCCCTTTCTTTTACAGACTAAGTTCGGCGACCCAAAGTATGCTCTTCTTAACCAAATGTGGAGTTCTCCAGACATGTTCTTGGATCTGCCCAAGAGTGTTTCCGATGCGGCTCAGTTCTTCCAAGCACAGGAAGGACATGCTGCGGAGAGGCTGTTCTGGTCGCAATTCAACGTGGCAAGGCGTCTGGCGCTGCTGAACGAATGGATGGCCCAGTGGGCCAAGCTACACAAGATGTCTGGAGCTGCCATGAAGGGCGTCGTGGTTCGGCTATGGCCAGCCGAACCTGTTTGAAGCAACTATTTTGGTTTGGTGCTGTGGCTTGTTGATGCAGTGCCGCGTATTGACGCCGTCAAGCGGTCGGTGTGTATAGAAGGTGCTCGGATGGCCTTCGCCCACGTCAAGATGTACTGGGCAAAGATGAAGGCCGTCGATGTTGCAACCAAGGGTCCGCCTGGAGGCAAGGACCGTTGCACGCAGGAGCATTATTTGGAGGATGTACTAGAGGGTGCCCGCTTGATAGAGGGTCAGTGCTCAAAGGATATTATATTTGAATAAATGTACCAGAATTGTGAAAACAATATTATGATGCATTAAAGCTGTGTTATATACCTTTGCCATTATTTCCTCCTGTGCGGCCGTTTCTTACAACCTGAAAGTTTGCTAGTCGCCGGCTTCGGCCCCCTCGCATATAATACAGGGGTGTTCGGAATAGCACGTGATCACTCTTGACCCAACGTCTTGGTCCGGAACGGAGGTGTCCGTGCAGCGAAATAGGCAATCGGACTATAGGCCTTTAACACCTTCACTTAGACATAGGAGTTCTATGGTGGGTCCATGATGTTGCTCCTGGTATGCACGTAGTTATCCAAATACGGCTGTGTTACATAGGTGACCAAAAAAACGGTCCTTCGTGTAATACGGAAGAAATCACAAAAGATTCTGATAAGTCACCATATGGTTGACCAGCTCTCGCCGCATCATGACAGACCGTTTTCGGCTTTCTCCACTGAGGTGTTTGACCAGGTGAACCGGAAACACAATTGCAGTAGTTCTCCCTTTACTACCCTAGACGATAAGACGGAACGTAGGGTAGCAAGCACAGGAGCCGGGCAACCCAACTATTGATCAAAGACATGATTCAGAGCTAATGCATATAATGCCAAACTCGTGACGCCGAAGTATGCTATAGAGCTGTTTGGACATTTTTGGTAACCCATATGTTGTCGTATCAAGCCCATGGCGATTTGTGTCGAGGTGTCTTGGTGAAACAACCGAAGAAGGAATGTACGTTCGTATGCGGAAAAGCAAATACTGAAGATGGATTATGTTCACTAAAATCTGATTGATACGTCGAACGTAATCATACAGATTATGACACCACCACCCAGGCCATTTTACGTGCCACTGGTCGAGGGTTGAGGAAAGAGGCTATGTACAAGTTTCAAATAGAGCTTTTGGTCCACAAAAAAATCTTTTGGACCTCCTGTCGCATGTCTGCGCTGCCTGTGCCTCCGCGGAAAGGCTTCCTTAAAGGGAGCAATCCCCGGTTATTTGTAGGAAAGCCGGGCTCATAAAGAGTCCCTTCAGGTCCATAGGATGGACAGGTATTGATTCACCTGTGGCAAAAAGATAAGAAAATAGTTAGAAAAGAGAAAAGGTTAAAGTTCAGATGAACTGATTTGTAGGCATGTCCGTATTGTGCCTCTGCCGATGACCAAGGTATTTTGAGTGCATAATTATGTATGCATGGTGCAAACTCTGCGGGTATAAGAGGAGAACGACAAAGGCGGAGCTGCTAATCCAGCTCTAAAATTGATCGGTCTTGTGTAGTAGAGGCTGGCGGTTTAATGACCGGTGAGATATGCGGCTTGAGGAGGCCGCTTTGTACTTCGGTTGTGACTGCCGCAGTGTGCCTCTCAGTGCGGAGGGAGTGTTCCGTGTTTCCGTTGATTGTTATGGTGTCGCGTGGACCAGACATCTTAAGCTTTAGATAGGTGTAATTTGGGACCGCATTGAAACGAGCAAAAACGGTCCGCCCGAGCAGTGCATGGTAGCCAATGCAGAATGGGACAATATCGAAGATCAAGTCTTGGCGTCGGAAGTTTTCCAGTGAACCGAAGATGACTTCCAGTGAGATTGAGCCTGTGAGCTTCTACGCCGGGTATTACTCCCTTGAAGGTAGTTGTGGTGGGCTTGATCCTTGAAGGGTCAATGCCCATTTTGCGGACAGTGTCTTAATAGAGTAAATTTAGGTTACTACCACCGTCCATGAGGACTCGCGTAAGATGGAATCCGCCGATAATTGGATCAAGGACTAGAGCTGCCGAACCTCCGTGACGGATACTGGATGGGTGATCCTCATGATCAAAAGTGATCAAGCAGGCCACCCATGGGTTGAATTTTGGGGCGTCCGGCTTTATGGTGTGGTCGTCTCGTAGTTCATGCCTGCGCTCCCTTTCAGAGGTATGTGTCACGTATATCATGTTTACTGTGTTTATTCCGGGGGGAAATTGCTTCTGTCCCCCGGTGCTCGGTAGGCGAGCCTCCTCTTCTTCATTGTCACTGGGCAGCCCCTTCCCTTTGTGTTCGGCATTGAGCTTGTCGGCTTGTTTGAAAACCCAACAATTTCTGTTGATATGGTTGGCGGGTTTGTCGGGGCTGCCATGGATCTGACAGGGCCGATCCAGTATCTTGTCTAGACTGGATGGACCATCTATGTTTGCCTTAAATGGCTTCTTCCGTTGACCAGTTTTGGAGCCACTGAATCCGGCTGGCGTTGACCATTGTGTCTTGGGTTCCTGCATTATTGTTGCGATGCTTGTATTTATTGCATCATGGCTTGCCATTGCCATCCCTGACTTCGGAGGTGCCAGGATCGCCCGCGCTATTGCTTCTACGAGCGAGCCAGCTATCTTCTCCCGCGCAAAAGCAAGTCATTAGTGCGGTGAGAGCTGACATGGACTTTGGCTTTTTCTGGCCGAGGTGGCGGGCAAGCCACTCGTCGCGGACGCTATGATTAAAGGCTGCGAGTGCTTCGGCATCCGGACAGTTGACAATTTGGTTCCTTTTAGTTAGGAACCTAGTCAAGAGTTTCCTGGCTGATTCTCCGGGCTGCTGGATGATGTGACTGAGGTCATCGGTGTCCGGAGGCCGGACATATGTACCTTGGAAATTGTCGCTAAAGGCATCTTCCAAGTCTTCCTAGCTGCCAATGGACTTCTCTGGGAGGCTGTTTAGCCAGTGTCGGGCTGGTCCCTTTAGTTTTAGTGGGAGGTATTTAATTGTGTGGAGATCATCACCGCGGGCCATGTGGATCTGGAGAAGAAAATCTTTGATCCATACTGCGGGGTCAGTTGTTCCATCATATGATTCAATATTCATGGGTTTAAACCCTTCTGGGAATTCGTGCTCCATTACTTCATCAGTGAAGTAGATGGGGTGTGCGGTGATACGTCTCCAACGTATCTATAATTTTTGATTGCTCCATGCTATATTATCACTACAAAAAAATACACTTCCGTGATGATACATGTTTGTCACAGTAGGTCACGTTTTCTGTCATGCATGTACATCCATGACAAATTTATGACAGAATCAAGATAGTCATACCTGTGCTATCATAGAAGTGTTCCATGACATTGCCAAAATTATCATCACAGAAGTGTCCACTTCCATGACGATAAATCGCGCATCACAGAAGTGCTTTCGTCAAGGGTGACCGACACGTGGCATCCACCGTAACGGAACGCCGTTAAGCTATCGGGTCGGATTTTGGATCTGATAACCCGTTAACAGCCACGACCATAAAATTCTCATTGGCTGACGGATCCACGCGTCAGCTCCACGTTGGCACAGGTGTCACTCATCCAACGGTCGAGATGGGCCTATGATATGTTGACACATGGACCGGCCCAAAAGTGGCCCACAAAGATTAAATGCGCCGGCCCAACCGAAGGCCCATAAGATTTAGCGGACCATAATGGGCCGGCCCAGCTAAAGGCCCACAAAATTTAGCGGACCATAATGGGCCGGCCCAGCTAAAGGCCCACACGATTTTGCAGACCATAATGGGCCGACCCAGCTAAAGGCCCACAAGATTTTGTGGACCATAATGGGCCAGCCCAGCTAAAGGCCCAACATTCTCTTTCAAATTGGCCCGTCAACGGCCTGTCCTAAACTTGTCATCAACGCGGCCCATGGTCACTTCTGGCCCGTTAATAGTGCGCTAAGAAATTGGGCCGAATTACGGCCTAGTGTATTTCTGGCCTGTTAAAGGTCCGGCTTCATTTGGGCCCATTTACAGGCCATCAAAACTTTCGGCCCATAAACGACCGTGAAGGATTTGGGTCATATTCGGCCATGTCTGACATTCGGCCTGTTAGAGGCCCACTATAGCTTTGGGCCACTTTCGGCCTGTTGTCATTTTCGGCATGTTAACGGCGGACGTAAACCATGGGCCATGTGTGGCCCAACGTCATATCGGGCCCATTAACGGCCCATATAAAAATGACGATAATCTAGCCCGACCGAAGTTCCGGCCTGTTAAAGGCCCGTGTATTAGGTCGGCGCATTTACGCCCCGTCCGAATTTCGGCCTGTTAAAGTCCAGTGGGTTATTTGGCACAATCAGGGCCCAATCTCTATTTCGGTCTATTAAAGGCCCATGTATTTTATGGGCTCGAGATATTTACACCTGTAAACGGCCTATTTTTACTGAGGGCCCAAATTATGTTTAGGCCTGTTAAAGGCCAACTATGGGCACAGGCCTACCAGAAAAATATGAAAGCTTATGCTGATTTAGGCCCAGATATTTTTAGTGGGCTACATGCCAATTTCGGCCCGTAATCGTTTTTAGCCCAATTGGAATGGGCCCGACGAATGTTGGCATGTTGGCTCCTACGAAGGTTTCGGCCGAATACATTACTAAGATAAACCTACACTATACAAAAATAGCGTCGTAATTACTGCAGCATGAGGCAGCATCATAAATGTTGTATCACAACAAAATGAATTCCAACCATACAACAAAAGGCCTGTTGGCATAAAGTTTACAGTCCTTCTAGATAAAAGCACCATCTGATGTATAGAAGCACAGATCATTTTACCTGAGTGCTAATGTTTCAGGCTGTAGAATCTGATGGAGCAGCACGATCTCCACCTTTTTTCCGCCATTGCTCTTGAACAACGAAGCGAATGTCTGATAGTCTAGTTTCAAAACCATTCATATCTTGACGACATTTCTCAACCACTATTCTTGTTTCCGAAACAACGTCCATTAGGGATTGGACTTGTGTCTGGAGCACAGATATATCACTCTGTCTAGCAGGAAGATTTTGTTCAGTAGGCGATTTGGACGAGGTTACCTTGACAACCAACCCAGAATTACGCAGGAAGGTGATTTTTGCACTATTAGTGGAGAGATACTAACGCACTGCAGCAAGAGGTGACATTGTGCCTGTAGTAGCCTCGTCACCTTCAGGTGGTTGTGGCTGTTCAATCATTTGTTCCATAGCTTCCTGAAAGTTTGAACTTGTAGATTAGTGTACCAGATAAGTTACTAATGAGACAAAAACAAACAAAGTAGGTTAAACGTTTATACATAACTTATTTTGGTGAACTACTGTAATACATTAGCATGTATTGTAGTGCCAACTACATAATAAAATCACTTTCGGAACATATGTCCATGTAGCATGCCTACTGTATTGTCTATTTCCTCACATTCGTTGACATCTAAGGATAAAGAGACATGGTTTAAAGTAGGATGAACATAGTATGACATCATTCATATCATGGGCAAACAGATATAAAACAAACAGGCTATTTTATCATTGTGTGCGCACGTGAACATAACAACTAGATTACAGATCAAGACCAAAAGAATATCCTTCATCTCTTTTAAACCATGTAAGGTGAAATGATACGTTAAGAAAACTATGAATAAAAGTGAACAGAGTAACTGCCATTGGCTGCAAACCAAGTAGTTAAATGAACACATCATAGTACCAATCAGTTCAAGGCAGGAGGAGTAAGGACTTACAACAGCGGCTTGAACTGGTGTGCGCATGCCCTTCATCTTGCTGGTTGGCAATCCTTGAAGATTTGCACTGCATTCGGTTCAGGTTCTTTTTCGTCCGCACGGGATTTCCTCTGTATTTGGAACAAGTCAATATAGATACGATAATATGGCACAAAAAAGAAGGAAGTAGCAGCTATTTACAAGAGCCTCGCAGTGTGCAATATAGCTACGAGATCCTGTGGTCTGTTGGAATTTCACTTTAGAACAGTTGGTTTTGTTCTTCAAACAATTAGCCTAGAAGAAGATACACTTGTAAGGCACATACATAAATACAAGTTCAATATGTGGTCTGATCAAATACATATAGCCTACCTAATACTTTGGATCAGACCAGTGTTTAACGAGGGCTGTCCAGTCTTCATCTGTAATATATTCCACTTGAGATGTTTGGGCGATTTCATTGTTAGCCTTGCCTTCAAAGTGAGATTTTCTAAGGTGGTACCGATACTGTCGCAGAGCAGACTGAAAAACATGAGTGCATGCTTGTCTAGTTGCATCATCTGTTGAAAAAAGAATGTGAGTCTTATTAGGAGGAAGCTAGAAAGTATGGGACAGAGCAAGACAATATTACTAATTGCAATGAATAACATTACTTACGGAGAAATGGTCAAGGAAGGTGTTAAACTGGGTATTGTCTTTCTCATTCCTGTACTGGATCCACGTTGGGAGGATACGTGCATGACACCTAACGACAACGGTTGCCTCTGATACTAACTTGGCAGACTCTGTAGCATCACGTGGCCTTTTTAAACCTGCCTCAAAATGGATCTCCATTCTTCCTCCTTTAGATTTTGTTAATCTGTCAAGCATTATCCCTGATGTCTGTTTCCGCTTGCGCCGTGGTGCTAGTTCAACAACGAATATGGAAAGTGTTAGTGTACATCAAACTGTGAGAGTACATATAAAGGAGCATGCAACTGCAACTTGACTCGGTCAGGTACCATCTTGGTGTTGATGCTCATGAGGTTCATCTGATCTTGCCAAGTCCTGTTGTGTCAGCAGTGCTTCGGAAGTAGTGTTAGGTGTGAAGGCAGCTTGGGAACTGGCCAGTTCCGGAGCAAACGAACGAGTAACTGGTTGAGACGCTGGTACAGTTGAAGCGGATGCTGCAGCTGGTGGAGCAGGTGATACTGTGTTTGTAGATTTAGCCGATGGACTTGGACCTTCTACTGCACTATAAGTACCAGCAGAATCTCGACGGCAGAACCTTTTCCGTTTCACCCGACGAGTAACATCACTCGCTACTATATTATTTTCCTTGCTCTTTTTTGACTTTGCCATGTCAAGCTGTACCCACAACACAAAAGAATAAAATCACTCTTCAGAACTCATTGATGCATGATACAGACAAGCAGTACTTTGATGTAAGACAACCGTATGAGGATGGAATATGTAAGAAAAACAGGACGGCATGACATATTCACAGCTACGATGTGCAAACTAAGCAGAAGGATTTTCAAGAAAATAGAAGTAATGCAAGCTAGACACCATATGAAAGATGCAACCAATATTACTCTGCCAAGTTAAAAGTGTCTTGTCATAAGTGGCAATTCGAAAAATCAGAAGCAGTACAACGTAGAAATCAATGCAAGATGCAACCACTATCAAACTGCCATGTTAAAAGCGTCCAATCATGAGTGACTGATGCAGGATACACAACAGCAGTACTTTGATGTAAGAACATGGTATGATAGATAGATGCAGTGTATTCTAGACACAGAAAGCCATGTCATATGCACATGTATAACGTATAAACTCAGCAGGTGCAATTTAATCAAAATAGAAGAAATACAGGCTAGACAACATATGCAACATGAAACCAATTATCACACTGTCAACTTAGAGCAAGCACATGCGATGGTGGAGTACGGGAGATGAACTCATCATGTAGACTTGGGACTTCAACTTCATTAGCAGTAGCAGTGGCAAATCTAGAGAGTCTTTGTTTGCGTCTGTGCGGAGGACCACCAACATCCCCTAACTTACTCTTTTCCTTCCTATTTTCTGATATTGCCTTATGAAGTCAAAACCACAAGATGAATAAAATTAGCTCTGCATAACTGGTTGATGCATGATACAGACGAACACTACTTTGATGTAAGGCAAGCGCAGGATAGGAGGATGGAATATATACAAAAAAGACAGCGTTTCATATTCACACGTACGATAGGAGGATGGAATATGTATGAAAAAACAGTAAGCGGAAGGCATTTCAACAAAATTAGAAGAAATGAAAGCTAGGCACCATATGAACATACAACCAATATCACTCTATCAGGTAAAAAGTGTCTCGTCGTAAGTGCCATTTCAAGAAATTAGAAGCAGTGCAAGCTAGAAGACAATGCAAGATGCAACCTACATCACAGTCCCAAGTTAAATGTGTCTTATGGGTAAGTGATCGTTGCAGGTATAAGTTGTAAGCTACGCAGATGCAATTCAACATAATCAGAAGCAATACAAACTAGACATCATACGGAAAACGCAACCACGTATAACAGTTCCAAGTAAGAGCAAGCACCTGTGATGGTGGAGTAGGGGAGATGTGCTCATCATGTACACGTATGTTCTAGAAACAGGAACACGTGTCATATTCACAGGCATTATGTGTAAAGTAAGCAGATGCAATTCAAGTTAGAAGCAATACAAGCTAGACATCATACGCAACATGGAACCACATATAATAGTGTCAAGTTAGAGCAAGCACATGTGATGGTGGAGTAGGGGAGATGTGCTCATCATCTACACATCTACGTTGACTGTCCAGCCTTGTGTTGTCTTGCGAATCTTGTTGGGAGGATGGCGGAGTAGAATCTGTAGAGACCCCCAGTTTGAGTTGCTCCGAAGGACCACCATCATCCACTGCCGGACTAATTTCCTTCAGCTGTAATGATTTTGCATTGTGAAGTCAAACCGATAAGAAAAAGGAATAAAATTCGCTCTTCAGAACTCATTCATGCATGATAATGACGAACACTACTCGGATGAAAGGCAAACACATGATGCGAGGATGGAATATGTATGAAAAACAGGATGGTGTGACATATTCACACCTATGACGTGGTAACTAAGAAGAAGGCATTTCAACAAATTAGAAGCACTGCAAGCTAGACACCATATGAAAGATGCAACCAATATCACTCTGCCAAGTTCAAACTGTATGGCGTTCCAGCAAATTAGAAGCAGTACATGCTAGAAATCATATGCAAGACACAACCAATATCACAGTGGCGACTTAAAGGTGCCTTATCATAAGATATAGTATGTACCAAAAACAAGAAAGCGTGTCATATTCACATGTATCATGTGTAAGCTAAGCAGATGCAGTTTACACTAATTAGGAGCAATACGAGCTAGACACCATATGCAACATGCAACCAGATATCACACTGCCAAGTTAGAGCAAGCACCTTGGATGGTGGAGTAGGGGAGCGGAGACTTGGACCTTGTAATGCACTATCAGTACAAGGAGAATCGGTACAGATGCTCCGTTTACGTTGCTGCAGAGGACGACCATCATCACCTTCCTTACTCTTTTCCTTCCTCTTTCTTGATTTTGCCTTGTCAAGTCAAACCCACAAGAAAAAGGAATAAAATTTGCTCTTCATAACTCATTGATGCATGATACTGATGAACACTACTTTCATGTAAGACAGCCGCATGATAGGAGGATGGAATATGTATGAAAAACAGGACGACGTAACATATTGACATGTATGATGTATAAACTGTAAACTAAGCACAAGGTGCTTGAACTTGTTACAATCGATGCAAGCTAGAAACCATATGAAAGATGAAACCAATATCACTCTGCGAAATTAAAAGGGTGCCCTAACAAATGTATTTGACCAAATTAGAAGCAATACATGGCAACAGGCTAGAAATAATATGCAATATGCAACGAATAAAGGTGACTCATCGTAAGTGATTGATGCAGGATACAGAAGAGAGGTAGTTTCATGTAAGAACAAGGTTAACACATAGATGTAGTGTGTACCAAAAATAGGAAGGCATGTCATATTCACAGGTATAGTGTGTAAACTAAGCAAATGCAATTTACCCTAATTAGAAGCATTACAAGCTAGACACCGTATGCAACATGCAACCACATATCACACTGCCAAGTAAGAGCAAGCACCTGCGATGGTGGTGTGGGGGAATTGCGGTGATCAACTAGAGAGCTACGTTGAATATCTTCATTTAGCCTTGCTGTTTCTTGAGAATCATGTGGGGAGGATGACACTGCACTCTTTAAACGAGTATGGGGTCTCACAGTAACCCACCCGGGTGACTGTCTCATCATAAGTGATTGACGAGGGATACAAAAGAGCATTAGTTTGATGTACGAACATGGTTAATAGACATATGCAGTATGCATCAAAAACAGGAAGGCATGTCATTATCAAAGGTATAATGTGTAAAGTAAGCAGATGCAATTTAACCAAATTAGAAGCAATACAAGCTAGACACCATATGCAACATGCAACCACATTTGACAGCGTGAAGTTAAAGCAAGCACCTGGGATGGTTGTGTGTGGCAATTGAGATCATCAACTGCAGAGCTACGTTTACTGTCTCCAACTGCTGACACTGCACCCGTTAGAGCACTGGAACACTTAGTTCTTATCTTTGAATTACACTAGAGCGACTTCTGTCTTTTCTTTTCTGCATTCATCAACACTGCGTCAGAGTCTGAAATACCCATGCATAAAAAAACAATAGTGTGAGTATGGGTGAAGTGTGTGCACAATTAGTACAGTGTAAAGGTAGCAGATAGCAGGACGGTGAGAAATAAATGACGGGAGACATATGATAGCTCTACAACATGCATGTCACACTAAATTACTACAGGATTCTATAAAAATAACAGTCGACTGAAAGCAAATAGGTCAGTCCATTTTTTCTGCACCGTCCGATGTACAAAGAACAGGCAGATCGCCTTCATCTACCTTCAGCCAGTCAGTGTTGACGATCTTCCTTGAAATGCCAGCGACCACCGGCCCAGTATTCCTCCCCTGCCTACGCCACCCCTCGCCCTCACCGCACTGACGTGCTTGGCACCGCCCCCCGGCCATCCATTCAAGCCCCGCCGACCTCTAGATCGGGCGCAAGCAGCTCCTGCACCCATACCCCGCTTCCCCGGGGAGCAGGCGGACTAGGTGCTCCGCGCGCCTAAGCGGGTGCTGCTTCTTTTAATTGTGGTTCGACTAACCCTGAATTGAAATCCAGGCGGGCTACTGACCTCTAGCAAAGGTGAAATAGTAAAAGGGAGGAAACCTTGTGCATTTAGTATCACGAAGAAGATGCAGTAAGAAGCGCTCAACTAGTTTCTTTCATGGGATGAATACGGTGTGAGCGGAGACGTAAGATTTGCACGAATATGGGAAGAGGAGTACCTCTTTCTGCTGGCGGTGTTGTGTCCTCCTTCTATTTTTCCGACGATCTTCTTGTTGTTCGCTGGAAACCAGAAGTTGTGGAGGACGGTGCAGCCTTGGACGAACCCATGGCCAAGTTGTTGAGTGTGGTGCGGTGGCCGTCTGTCGGTGGCGGGGAAGCAGATCCGAGGCGGCGAACGACGGCGTAGCGGGAACAGCTCCGGTGCGGTGGACGGTTGCGACAGTGGAGCCACAACAGTGAGGCGCAGGACGGCGTGGTTCTTATACGGCGCACGTCGGCGTCGGTGTCGTGGAGGCAGCTCTGCCTCGGCTTCAGCTGCTAAGTCCTTGAGGGCGTTGCGGTTGCGGTTGCGTTGGACGACGACGTCGGGGTACCGGCTCCGGCGTGATGGAGGAGGGCGGTGGTGGATTGGCCGCTATGGGGTGGAGGACGGAGGAGACTGGGGTTTCGTGGCTGGTGGAGAGGGCGTTTTCACGGCCACGGAGTATGAATGGGGAAACGGAGGGAGGCAGGGAACTAAGGGGAAACAATGTTTTGGTTTGATACGCGCTTGTTTGAAATTTGGGGAAAGTTACAAACTTTCCCCCATCTAAAATTTCGGACATATTGCGGGTTGGGGGTAGGACAGTCATGTCAGGTGTCCCAAATGTGGGTGGGATAGATTTCGGCCGAGTGCATGGGTAGGCGCCCACGGCGTATGAATGCTTCTCTGGCGTCTTGGTGAAGTTACAAACCTACCCCGGTTTAGACCTTTGGACATCAGGCCGATAGGCTCCACGGGCCAGAGCCAGGACAGTAATTTCCTACCACCAAAACATTAGTCTCGCGCGGTTCCGGGTGACCAGAGGCCTATTTGGCGCTTCCTTCAATATTTGGGAGCAGAAGCATTAACGTTTTCAGTTCTCTTGAATTGAACTTTCAGGATTTGTCAAACTTCACAAATCTTTACTCTTGAAAATCCTAAAGCTACGATTATTTTGGAATGGAGGGGGTACATTTGAATATACATTGTACACGAGTATATATTAAAAAATATGCAACTTACCTCAGTTCAAGCATGGTTCCAGATATAATCTCCTTGGTTGCAAAAAAAGTTAGATATGCGTATGAATATATATATATATATAGCATGTTCAAACTCACAACAAAGATTGATGCCCCCTTTTACATCTGATTTACAAATGCCATTATCTCGGGTTCAAATAGATGAATGCACTTCCTATGAATTCGAATCTTCGAAACCCCCTTTATGTTGAATTCGACATGTATTCTATTTCGTAGCTAGCAATTTGGAATGTATCCATGCAAGTGACAAATGTATAAAGTTCTTCACACTAACAACATGGAGTGCACTAATTAATGTTTATATATGAATTGCAAAAGCATCCATTGCGTGTATTTCAAACCGCTCTCACTCTATGGATCGATAATATGAAATAAACACATGCACATGCTAGAATTCAATTGTAGTTGAAGAAAGAGCCTACTCCTGGTACTGTATATTAGTGATAGGGGTGTGCACAAAGTACACATGAATACCAGGCATTGTGCGTGTGTGGATACTATCGACGAACGAGCCCCCAAGATTGTATAACATACTAAGGGCCTGGGTTACAAATCATATATAGTCGGCTTATCACCAGTGGGAATAGAGTCCTCCGCGACTCTGGTAGCTTCATGTTGTACGCCGAGTCCTCCACATGGGTCTTCGTATAACACGTCTCGGTCCAACCTATATGTGGCGCAGGATGGAACCGACCCATGAGTCTTCATGTTGACCCACCACAACTAGAAATGATGTGCCCACCACACCACACACGCAATCGGCCACTAAGAGAATAAGCATATACAATAGTACAACAATATCTAGATCATGATACATCTCCATATTTTGTTGATGACACTGACGGACTTTGCATTTGATGCGTGCTCCGTATTTTGTTGACGACACTTACGGTCATTGTATTTGAAGCGAAAGCACGATATGGTCACTGGACTTCAGAATAAGCTCATCACGGTCACCGCATACATTTTTTCGTGCTAACCAACATGTGGTTGGATGGTTAGAGGACAGTGGTTTCTCGAGCCCACCAAGGTTAAAGTCCCGGTTCTCGCATTTATCTTGTGTTAATTTCAGTATTTTCCGGTGACGTACGTTCAGTGGGAGGAGACGTTCCACTCGACTACGAGGCACCTATGGTGACTTCGTAAAATCTCAAGATCATATATGCTGGCCCACTCTCTCGAAGGTGCTCATAGGGATCGGGTTCGCGTGTGTGCGCTTATAGCGGTGAGTGCTTGCGCGTATATATGAGCCCTTGCGTCTGTACCGTGTTAAACAAATACATATCATGATTTTACGGTCACTGGCTCACCCGTACAACTCCGTGTTTTGTTGATGACACAATCAATTGACCAGTCAAACGTTCCACGCGGCGCAACTAGTGTTGCACCATCGGGGCGCGTAACCATGGGGCCCACCTGTCAGCCCGTATATGAAAGAAAGAAATTGTAGTTTGAGTTTGTACCGTGTTAATAAAATAGGAGTACATTTTAGGGTGATCGTACGGTCACTGGCTCACAATACAACTCCGTAATTTGTTGATAACACGATCAATTGACCAGTCAAACGGTCCACACTCAGCAGCGCACATTACCATAGGGCCCACCCGTCAGCGCGTATATGAAGGACAGAAATGGTAATATATTAGTGGTCGGCGGGTATTCGAAGTCGTGAGACCTCTGGTTGGCAGTCATCGGCGGTTGGGGGCGTTCATTGGGCGGTGGGGTGGGGATCCCCGGAGAAAAAGCTCGGCGGGGGGTGGGGGGGCTAGAGGGATGGCCGGTGCGGTGGCGGACCGGCGGTGGGGAGTGGTTTCGGGGAGGGCGGGCCGGCCGCGGGCAGCGGGGGCTGGCGTTTCGGTCGGTGGTGGCTGGCGGCTCCGGGGGGTGGAGTTTGATGATATACTGGAGGCCCTTGATTTCATATCCAACGGCTGGAAAATCCAATGACCAGAGATGAAAAAGTCAGTCGACTGACGTGTAGCCTCACCCTGCAAGTACACATGCACGCACGCAAGACACGCACGCATGTAGGCATGCAACACTGACACGTACACACGCACGCATGCTGGCGTGCAACACTGACACGCACACATGCACTCACGAACAGACGCACGTACGCACCCATGCATGCAACACTGAAACATACCCTTGCACGCACGCAACACTTGCACGCCTGCATGCACACAACACACGATGCAAGACACACATTCAACCTATAGGTGCATGCACCCTTTGTTAAGGACATGGATTGTTACGAGTATTAATCAATCTTATCTGTGATAAGCAGAACATTGATGTTTCCAGCGGTCTTTATGAATCACAACGTATCGAACGGGCTATCAACATAGTAGGCTTATCTACATGAAAAGATGACGTCACACTCAATGAACAATCAACGGTTCATGAAATGCCCGCTTCTGACCGCCCTGGCCCACCAAAGGTTCCTCTGCTGTGCGCTGCCTGCGTTGGGTCACTGACATGCAGGCCATGCACCCAAAGAGCCCACACGTCAGTGGAAGAACGGGGCGGTGTCCTAGGTCAGAGTCGAGGGCGCCACTCGCGGCACGCCCGGCTGAACACGCCTCCATGCCGCATTCAAATGCCTCCATGAAACCCGCCCGTGTGGAAGCCGAGAAACCCACTCTGGACACACGTTCGTTCATGACCGGGCCAGCGTTAAACGCAACGCCGGCTGAGTGTAACGCCCTCGATGCGGCTATATCTCCTATGTGTCGAAGCACGACTTAGAGGCATAACTGCATTGAAAGCAATGTCGCAAGTAAGGTAATCTTCACAACAACCCATGTAAATATATATAAAAGGGGAAATGATACATAGTTGGCTTACACTCGCCACGTCACACAAATACATGAATAACATTACAATCATCCAATACACTCATGGTCCGACTACGGTACCAAAATAAAAGATCAACCCCAACATGCGACACGGTCCCGATCGCCCCAACTGGGCACCACTACTGATCATCAGGGAAAGACACATAGTAACGGCGAGAGTCTTCGTCGAACTCCCACTTGAGCTCAAGCGCATCATCTGGAACGGCATCGTCGGTCCCTGCATCTGGTTTGGAAGTAATCTGTGAGTCACGGGGACTCAGCAATCTCGCACCCTCGTGATCAAGACTATTTAAGCTTATAGGTAAGGCAAGGTAATATGTGGAGCTGCAGCAAGCGACTAGCATATATGGTGGCTAACCTGTTCGCAAAAGAGAGCGAGAAGAGAAGGCAAAGCACGAACGAAGAACTATGATCAAGAAGTGATCCTAGAACAACCTACGTCAAGCATTACTCCAACACCGTGTTCACTTCCCGGACTCCGCCGAGAAGAGACCATCACGGTTACACACGCGGTTGATTCATTTTAATTAAGTTAAGTTTCATGTTATCTACAACCGGACATTAACAAATTCCCATCTGCCCATAACTGCGGGCATGGCTTTCGAAAGTTCAAATCCCTACAGGGGAGTCCCAACTTAGCCCATCACAAGCTCTCACGGGCAACGAAGGATATTCCTTCTCCCGAGACATTCCTATCAGACTCGGTATCCCGGTTCTACAAGACATCTTCGACAATGGTAAAACAAGTCCAGCAACACCGCTCGAATGTGCCGACAAATCCCGATAGGAGTTGCACATATCTCGTTCTCATGGCACACTCAGATTGTCCAAACTTCCGGTAGGCCAGCCCAGAGTTGCCCCTGGTGGCCACCGGCGACTGACGAAGGTGGACCAACACTCAGAGGAGCACTAACCCGGGGGGGTTTAAATAAAGATGACCCTTGGGCTCCGGAAACCCAAGGGAAAAAGAGGCTAGGTGGCAAATGGTAAAACCAAGGTTGGGCATTGCTGGAGGAGTTTTATTCAAGGCGAACTGTCAAGGGGTTCCCATTATCACCCAACCATGTAAGGAACGCAAAATCCGGGAACATAGCACCGGTATGACGGAAACTAGGGCGGCAAGAGTGGAACAAAACACTAGGCAAAAGGTCGAGCCTTCCACCCTTTACCAAGTATATAGATGCATTAAAATAACAATATAATATAATGATATCCCAACAATAAACAATGTTCCAACAAGGAACGAACTCCAAACTTCACCTGCAACTAACAACGCTATAAGAGGGGCTGAGCAAAGCGGTAACATAGCCAATCAACGGTTTGCTAGGACATGGTGGGTTAGAGGTTTGACATGGCAATTTGGGACGCATGATAAGCAAGTGGTAGGTATCTAAGCATAGGCATAGCAAAAGAGCGAGCATCTAGCAAGCAAAGATAGAAGTGATTTCGAGGGTATGATCATCTTGCCTGCAAAGTTGTCAGAGTTGACTTGATCCTCATAAGCAAACTCAACGGGCTCCTCGTTAGCGAACTCGTCTCCCGGCTCTACCCAAACAAGACAAACAAGCAAAAGGAACTCAATCACCCACGTGCAATGCTCGAACAACATGATGCAACCATGGTATGCTATGCGGGATGCGATATGTGATGCATATGCAAGATTTGACAAGGAATGATTGAACCTGGCCTCAACATGGAAATCCAAGAGTGCCACTGGAAAGGTGAGGTGATTTTGGTTGAAATCGATATAAAGAACACCGGAATCGGATGCACGGTTTGGAAATGGCAAGCAAAACAATTATGGCACCGGTCTGCGATAATCAGCAAGTAGCCATCTAAATGCATTAAGATAATAATGCTACATCACTCAAACATGACAACAAAATACATGGCAGGGATCCACTCATGATGATTGACAAAAGCTGAGCACTGAGCTACGGCCAAATCATCCATTAACAGGTTAAAACAAGCATGGCAAAAATTCAAACGATAACAGGTTTCAGACTTAGTGAAATTAACACAAGTCTGGAATTTAACATCAGGTAGCACACTTTGGAGCATGAAAACTATATGCTACAGGAACTTAACATGGCAACGCAAGGCATGACATGAAGCTACTCAAAAGCACTTAACAAAAGTCCCTTAGTGACATTGAGCCAAAAGGGATTAGAAAATACAATTGCAAGCATGCGAACATGGCAAAAACATAAACAGATCTCAGACTTAGGGAAAAACTGGAACATTTAAATCTGTTAACGAGTAGGCATGTTTACGAGCTCGATGCACTCACTACATAGCTTGGCATGCCAAACGAAGCATACACCCATAAAGAATAGATATCATAGAATCTAGACATGGCAAGAACTACAACATATCATGCACGGATCAATAACAACATCCTCGGCAAAATCGCTAACAAGTCAACAATCTGCCAGGATTCACGAAATAGAAAAAGTAGAGCTCGATTTACTCAAGCTAGGGTGCTCCATAATTGCAAGCAAAGACATGGCTGGATAGAGCACCACAATGTTAACAAAACATCCTTACTGATCATCCTCAAAAGAGGCACGGATCACTAGGAAACAACATGACCATATGGCATAATGACAAAATCAGGAGAAGGACTTAGAGAAATTCTAAGTCCCTGAAATCAGCATTAACGAATGCACTACTTTGCAAGCTTGTGCTAGTCACCACACATATCACAAAAATACATGGTAAGCACCTCTGTATAGATGGCATGGCATATAACAAAACTCATGTAGAACTCAGGAGCATATCATGCACACATTAATCATGGCAAAAATGACAAATAGCTATTTGATGCAGCAGATCTGACAATTTTATCATATAGCCCTCTTCCAACAGCATTTCGGGCATCAAGATGAGCTCAAATGAAAATGATGCAGTGAGGTGAAATGATGTACTCTCTGAGACGAACATTTTGATATGCTACACGCTCAAATCGGAGCTACGGATGCAAAGTTATGATGCGATGAAGTATGCTAAAATTACTGGGGACTTGGGGAAATCCGAAGTCAACCTAGGGTTACTGTAGCACCGGATCTAGATCCCGCGGGCACGCGAACCGAGAATGGCCGGGGAGCTCGCCGGAGCTGCGGGAGACGGCCGGAGAGGAAGGTGCGCCGGCGAGGGGGCGCCGGATCTGCGGTGGCGATGTCGCCTGGAGTCGAGGGAGGACGCAGCGGCGAGGTCCGGACGTCGGATCCAGTGGCGGCGGCCGGCGTCGACGGCGGGGCGGTGAGGCGGCGACCGAGCGGTGCGACGGTGCAGCGACGTCGGCGGCGGCGCGCGCGGGCGGCGGGGAAGGCGGAGCCGGGAGGCGATGAGGCAGGCGGCGGCGCGCGGGTGGATGGGCCGCGGGGGCCAGCTACGGGCCGGACGGGCCGCGCGGCGGAGGCGGCGATGTGGGGCTCGGCCCGGTGACGTGTCAGCGTCCGATTGGGCGAGGGACGGTGGCAGACATGTCCGGCACGCGGTGGACGTGTCCGGCGGCGCGAGGAAGGGGGAGACTAGGGTTTTGTCCGGATTTCGGGGAAGGGATCTATATATAGGCATGGAGGGAGCTAGGAAGCTCCAAATGGAGTGCGGTTTTCGGCCATGCGATCGTGATCAAATGCTCTAGATGATGGAGAGAGTTTAGGTGGGTTTTGGGCCAAATTGGAAGGGTGTTGGGCTGCAACACACACAAGGCCTTTTCGGTCCCTCAGTTAACCGTTGGAGTATCAAACGAAGTCCAAATGGCACGAAACTTGACAGGCGGTCTACCGGTAGTAAACCAAGGCCGCTTGGCAAGTCTCGGTCCAATCCGGAAATGTTTAACCCCCACACACGAAAAGAGGTAGAAAGGACCACCGGAGGAGATAGGAGCGCCGGAATGCAAAACAGACAACGGGGAAAATGCTTGGATGCATGAGACGAACACGTATGCAAATGCAATGCACATGATGACATGATATGAGATGCATGACAAAGGTAACAACACACAGAGACAAAAACCCGAACCCGAGGAAAATAAAATAACTTAGTGCCGGAAACAGCAAGAGTTGGGATACATATAAGGTAAATTACATCCGGGGTGTTACACCGAGCTCCTCCCGTCCGCCGTCTATTTAATCTCCTATTTAAACGAGGCCAAACGCCGGCCAAGAATCGCACACCTCCGCCGCTCCCCTATCTCCTCCACCATTTTGTCCACTCTTACAATGGCTTACGAAGAGTAGTTATTCCGCATCCAAGCCGGCTGGGTAGCCCACCGGATACGAGCTATGCAGCTCGCTGATCCACCTCCCTCCCCTCGCCCGACGGAGCCAGTTGCTGCCCCAAGCCGGCGCGCGGTTCAGCAACTCGCCGCTCCAGGCCAGCTTGACGAGGAGCGGCGCACGGGCGTCGCTGCTGCCGTCCACGCCGCCGCCTTGTACCAGTCTCCTGTTTCTATGGCCGAGACTCCCATGCCGGCGGCCACGCCATGCAAGCAGCGACAGAAGTCGGGTGCGCAGAGAGCAGCAAGACGGTGGCCAGCGCCTCCGCGTCCGCCGCCATCATCGAGGAGAAGTAGAACACGGGAAGCCGCCGCCGCTTGGGTCCCATGAAGGCCACCGCAGAGGCAACACCGGCGTACACAGCAGGTGTCTTGCCGGATCCTTTTGTTGCGAGGACCTTCGTCGACCCCGCATGGGCTCCACAGAAGAGGGCAATGTTAGGATGAACTCAAGCCGGTGCCGGCCATGGTGAAGTAGTCGCCAATATTTTGGCTACCCCGGGCAAGATCCAAACAGCTCCTCCCAACAGATTCAAATCCCTCGTTCGCCATGGAATTTTTCCATGTGTTGGTTTCATGGACTAGCAAGATGCCCGTGCATTGCACGGAACATCAAGATGCATTTTTTTTACAAACTCCCGCATGCATGCAAGGGATAATTAATGTCCTCCTTTGCTAGTACCACGAGGAAAACACCATTAATATTGCATCGATTAGTGTTAGTTGCCTTGTATATCTGCAAATTGTAATTTTGATAGTGGCCCCTTGTATATAAAAATGGAGGGAGAAAGATGAGAGATAAGGCGAGGAGGAGTGGGGCGTGGTGGTGACTGGTGGTTGGACTGGGAGGAGGCATGGGGATGGACGACGCATTATGTCCAGGTTTGTATCTCTCTCACACACACCCTCGTAGGTGGGGGACGTGCACAAAGAGAAGAGGTGCACGCACGGCGCACATACTCCCGTCTCTTTCCCAACCACACCCGCGTGGGTACACGGTGGAGCTCATTTCTGTACGAAAAAGGCAGCCCACGTGGTAATTTGGCACGTGTACTGGTTGTCCACTTGGTGGAGGGAGGATTGTCTACCACGGGTGAACAAACAAATTGCAACTTCACGCGTTATGTTAAATTAAAAAAAGAGGCAAACCATGTGGGGCTTACCTTAGAGGCAAGGCTCTATACACTGGAGTACTTTTGATGTATCCCGTCAACTCGCAGAACGAGGAGAAGCTTGCTTAGTACGCCATCTCCCCCGCCCACGGGCGCGGTGGCTCGCAGGATGAGGTGAAGCTTGCTTACCATGCCTTATGCCCGCTCCCTCGCCCACGCGCGTGGTGGCTCGCAGCCCGAGGAGAAAATTTTACTACTCCCTCCGGTTACTCCTCGTCCCTACTACGTACTTTGGTTAGTACTCCCTCCATTTACTTATACAAGGCCACTATAAAAAATACATTTTGCATCTATACAAGGCCACAAATAGTAATCGAGACAAAAGTTACTACTCCCTCCTTTCCAGTTTATGGCTCAATTTCAAAATCTCTCCAACCAAGGTAGACGGTGAGTGGTCGAATTAATTTCGTAGTTTGCACAAGTAATTAGTATGCTCGTTTTTCTCAAGAAGTTGTGTTTACCGAGGCATTAATTAGAACGAATGCATGAATGACCACTAAATTTCCATGAACTTGTACATGCATTGGTTAGTTTCCTCTTGACACTGCTTGCATCGGGTGATCTAATGCACCTCAAAATCCAACATGCAATGGTACTACTACTAGTATAGTGGAGTAGAATTGAGACTTATCAAACAGAAAAACGAATGTTTTTAGATGAGCCCTATAAGCCCTAGTGGGTACGTACTCCGTAAAAACAGATTTTCCCAAAACTAAGTCGCTCCCTTTCATGAATTCTGTAGTAGTATACTCCTCTGTCGACGCTCCCTTTCATGAATTTTGTACTTCCTGTCGCCGACATGTGGGACATATAGCAACCAGGTCGACGTGTCAAGCACCAAATAACAGTGCAGAACAGCAGGGGGGACGCACCCCACTCGTATCGGCCCAGTAGTAGTAATGAGCAATGAGACGTCAAATCACAATGCCGCACTTTCCCAGACGTACGAAGCAACCCTTATTTCACACTTCGGCCCTGTTTGGATACTCTAACTCAGTTAGAGGTTAGATTTAGATTCTAACCCTGAACTAACTCTAACCAAAGAGGTGTTTGGATGGCAGGGTTAGATGGAGCGCGGATACGGCGAGGCGCCTTCACGAACGGTGCGAGAGGGAGGGAGGGAGGGAGAGGAGGATAAGCTTCAAGGAAGTGGGGAGGGATCTGCTGCGGGGAGAGCGAGAGAAAAATATATTTTTTAATGGCCTTGAAAAGAACTAACCCAAATAAACACCTCTTGTATGGGTTAGTGTTTTTGGATGGGTTAGATGCATCTAACCCAAACTAACCCTCCTGTTTGGATCTTTTTGAGTTAGTTGAGTCCAAACTAACCCAAACTAACTCTAACCCATTGATCTAAACAGGGCCTTCGGTTCGCCATCATCTCAAACCACGTACTAGTATCGCTTCTGCCTCAAGAGGGACATGCGCATCGCCTTGGTACATCATGACACATGGGACCGCATGACAGGCCATGCTCCCCCGCCGATCGCTCGGTAAAATCACCTCATTTTTACTATACTTCCTCTGTATCGGTTTACTACATGGCATGCACGTCGTTTTAGGTTGAGAATTTAACTGGCTATATATATGTGATGAACAATACTCTAGCCTTTTAAAAAATGTATACTTTTGTACAGTAGTACTATTGATGGATTGCGCCATGGAGCAAAACTTGAAATTAAAAAAAAGGTGGTACATATAGAGAGCGCTCGTCGCCAAATTATGCATATAGTACTATTAAAAAAGCTAGTACGTGCTTAATTGGGGTGCTAAATTCAATTAAAGAAATACTAGTAGTATGTACATACTAAAGAGTTAAAGTAACGAGAAGAAACATAACATAGTTCTGCTGGGGGCTCAGCACAACACACCCCTCAAATTAAACTAAGCACACCTGAAATTAAACTATGCAACTAATCCGGTAGACACTGCATTAGAAGTTTAGAACCACCATGAGCAACGACACTGCCACCTTGCTCGGAGTCCTCATCCACGTCCTCGACTTCGTCCTTGTCCCTATTCCTCTTGGCCGATACTTCTTTGCTTGAACCGCACACTTGGCTGTTGCTCTTCATCCCACCCTTGTTGATATTGAAGCAAAGGTAGCCATCCATTGCAGCGTAGTGGATGTGGTATATATCTAGTAAATTCCGCTACCATGCATGATGATGAAACGTGTATGGAGGTTTCACCAGTTTACTGTACGAAGGATGAACCATGGCTCCTGCCAGGGTCAGCATTGAAGGCTGACGAGAGGGCACCAGCCGATTCTTCTGGAGGTCGAAGGGGTTGCCTACAACGAGGCCTATCCGACCCAGGATTTCTTTGTCGTTACCAAAGTCTATAGTAACGAATTTGACTAGGTTGCTCCCGAGGAAGTCCTTAAAATCCTGGCACTCAACGTCGGCATGGCATATGTGGTAGACCAAGCATAAGTCATGCACGCAAACCTGGATCACGGCAGGCTTCTTCCTCTCTTCGTCCTTTAGATCCTTCTCTCGTCCTAGGACTGTGGTGTACTCAACATCTAGCCCATCGACCCAATCATCATCTGAGTTTCCGAACATGCGTCTGAAGCGAGAAAGGCATCCTTTCACCGTCACGGAAGAACGGGTGTAGATGACGTCGAACTCATCGCCGATGATGGTTCTAACCTTGTACTCACCGCCGATCATGGAGATTTGGGACGCCATGGATTTGGGAGGAGGGTTAGGATTAGTGGAACTGCCGTAATGTGAATGGACGGGACAACTAGGAGCGAACCATCGTAGTATTAAAGGACGTGCGTGGACGAGTAGGAGCGGACTGCCAGCGTGCGAACGGCAGGATAGTGGCTTTCCATTCTCCCATGATACGGGCTTCCGAGAGCCCTTGGATCTGAGATCGAACGGTTGCATGGCGTGATTCTAGACCTATGGGTGAATATCCTATCCTGGAGGGTTATTCTACAAATTTTCAGCAACTTAGCATGCGACCGTTTGATCTCAGATCCAAGGGCTGCCAGCAGCCCGTATCATGGTCGCGCCTACCACGACCATCACGTCGCTCGCGTGGTCGCGCCCCTGGAGATTTAACACGGTGCGTTAGGCTATCTGATGTTGGCATGTCATACATAGTCATCACTTAGTCACTCATACTACAACAAGGTTGGCTATAAGTGTATTTCTTGTTACTCCTCTCTATCTCTTTCTTCATACTCAAGGAAGAAACGGTGCTAGTAAGCGCGTGTATTTATTGCATTTTCCAAGGAGTGGCCTCTTCCAATGAAATGGTGTTGCTAAGTTTGCTTCATTTAATTAGTTATAGACTCAAAATTGTCTTTTCACCTAGGTGCACACGCTTAGCACCGTTTCTTCCTTGGGTCACCAAACTAGTCTCTCTCTTCTTGATTAACTTGCCACATCAGACTTTATGCCTATGTGGCAAGCTTAAGCACCTATAGGAGCAAGTAAAAGTAAGTACAATAGCGCACTTTACATGGCATATTTGCATATGTGGAGGAAAGAGAGGCAAGGAAAAAGTGGAGAAGTAGGCTCTCATGCAAGAGCCAGCCTCTACTACATGGTGGAGCATTGGGAGAGGCACCTGTATGGAGGTGGTCAGAAATCTGGGAGACTCACGCCGGTCGTAGCGCCGCAGTTAAAATGATAATGGCAAGTCAAATCACGGGGCCCCACCTGCCAGCAGTAACTCGCTGTCAAATCACACAGCCCTATGTTTGCAGCAGCTACTCCCTCGTCTTCTCGCGTCTCTGTCGAACCGACTAGGCGGAACTGCCCCACCGCCTACTGCGCAGGAAAAGCCCCGCCCTCGACTTTTAAATACAACTACATCCACTTAAGAATCCAATGATATACTTTTTGTGACATAGTAACTCCGATTTAGTTAGTCAAATGGATGGCCTAGAACTACGTGCAGGCCCTATAAACCGAGACGCCTAAAAATAAAAAAACCGAGACGGAGAGGGTAGTTCAGCATGTATCGTTTTAGATCAATATAGTCAGGATTCACCAAGGAGCAAAACCAAGTGGTAGGCTGCTCCTGTCATGTTAGCGTAGCAACTCAAGCAGGGTCAGTCTGCACACGAAATGGCAACACACTTAACAGGACCCCTTTGGCCGACATGTGGCTCATCCACCGTCTTGTTCCACGTGCGATGCACCAAATTACAGTTCGGAGCAGCGGTTGGAATTGGAGGCACCCCGGTCATAGCGCCGCAGTAGTAGAAAATGAGCGACGAGGGGTCAAATCACAAAGCCCCACCTTTCCCGCATTAAGCTGGACGGACGAAGCAACCATCATTTCACTCTAGGGCGCAAGAGCATAAAGAAAAGAGAAAACAATGATGCGTGCGGCAGCTACCTAGGGCACCCTAGGGTAGGGGTCTCCACTGCAGATCCTTTTTTTGAAAGCGCCTCCACTACAAATCGGCTTCTCCCTCGTCCTCTTGAAGAAAACCGATGATGAGTGCGGTGGTAGGGTTTGTAGGAGTACTACGGCGTGCAGGGCCACGTCGTAGTAAACGGGTTCGAGCCGACGCCTTAAATATGTGTGGGCCGCTTGGTTTTACGGGAACAAGGCAGCATTTTGGGTTCGGGGACCAGTGGAGATATAGTACGTACAAAAAATTGTGGACGTAGGTACGACCGAAAGGCAATGATGCATGGGCCCTGCATTTTGATATACCCGGGGCCGCGTGAAATTTGCTACTCTACTCAAAACTACTAGTAAGGTACTCCCTCCGTCCATGAATAAGTGTACTTCTAGCTTTTGTCTTAAGTCAATGTTTTAAAACTTTGACCAACTTTATAGGGAAAAGTAGCAGCATTTATGACACTAAATTAGTATCACTAGATTCGTTTTGAATTGTAATTTCATAATATATCAATTTTATGTCATATATGTTACTACTCTTTTGTATATATTTGGTCAAATTTTTAAAACTTAGACTTAGAACAAAGGCTAGAAGTACACTTATTCGCGGATGGAGGGAGTACACATGTATTGAACGCATGAGATTTCGAAACCAAATTATGAATAAATACACACTATAGCATGTAAAGCTTTGAGTCATATATGCATGATGTAGATGTTCATTTAGTTATTATAGTTCATCTCATTCAAAATCAATAAGTTTTATAAAAATGTTAAGATTCATGGGGTTGTGCATTGTACTCCCTCCGTTCCAAAATAGATGACCCAACTTTGCACTAACTTTGAGTTAGTGCAAAGTTGGGTCATCTATTTTGGAACGGAGGGAGTAAATCATAAAGTAAAAAACAAATAATGGCAATTCATTTAGAAAAAAAATAATCAATTATGATACAGAAGATTCTAGAACAAAGGAGAAGTGCTTGTGTTTTGAGGTTTGTGCATTATGCTTAAGTTCAACCATGGAGTCTTCGAAATTGTACATGTGGCAGATCTGGTGGAATGTTGATGATATCCAACGGCCAGTAGTGCTCGGATTTGCCTATCTCTGCACTGTCGGGTTAGCTTCATCCAGCGACCATCTCTCAAAGTTATTGGCACACTATATAGTTCTTGTGCCATAGTTGCATGTTTTGGAAAAAAGCTACTAGTGGGTTGTACTATCTATTTAGGAATAGAAGATGCATACATGGAAGTTGTAGGGAAAGAGATGACATGGAGCATCTCAATTCCTATGAGTAGGGATTGGAAAAGAGATGTCATTTGGTTCACATCATAGGAACTTTTCTATTGAATCTAGAGATGACATGTATCTCAATTCCTATGAGGAGGGATTAGAAAAGAGATGTAATTTGGTTCATATCATAGGAACTTTTCTATTGAATATACGCTAATGTTTATTTTCCTTTGAAATTAAGGGAGTATAGGAATCCATTCATATGAACCAAGTGGATCTAAAGCTATAGAAATGATATCATGTTTATTTCCTTTGAAATGTGGAGTATATGAATATATTCCTATGAACCAATTGGCTCTAAAGGAAAAAAAATCCTATAAAATCATATCATATAGAGTTCCTATGATATTCCTCGACACTAAAGGATGCTTGAAATTGTTGCGGGTGATATGATGGTCTTTCTTTGTAGACTCCTCACCCAACTTTATAGTTACCTCTCGAAGATGAATGAAATGACATATACATGGTATTCTACATGTGCAATTTGGTACACGAAAACTCGGTAAAATTTTGTGAGGTTCGAATTTTCAATAAATCTATATGCACTGCATTTCGGAACAGATGGAGCATACGGCAGTTGCTAACACTCACGTGGAAGATTTGTGTGTAGGAGGAGTGGCTGTTCTGTTAAATGACATGGCAAAACTGACACTGTCGGATGCCGATCTAATGGTTCTTATGGCGTTCGTCAGGAAAAGGCTTGTGGCGAACGTTTGTCGGATAATGATTTACGGACACATGCATTGCATTGATACGTGCCCCCTTATCTCTCACGCACACGCACCCTCACGAGTCACGACTCTCCCGAGTCCTCTCGCAGACTCGCACGTCGCACCCACCGTCTATCTGCAGGTAGACGTCACGCACATATGTGCTCTTCACACCCTACCCTCAGAACTTCTAAAAAACAAAAGACGGCGCACACATTTTATTTTAGCTCACATGTCACACACTTGTACTATTACTCTTGCGGCGAACGTTCTTTGGGCATAGTATATTGTACTCTCACGAAGAGAAGTGGTGCACGCACGCACTAGTTCTCTCACACCCACTCGCGGGTACACGTAGGAGCGCATTTTTTTGAAGCTGGTACAACAAAATCACTCCACTATATATAAAAGCAGGAGCCTTAGTGCTTGCTTTACTAGGGTTCCTCTCGTTCACTCTCTCATGCTCTCCAGATCTAAGCAACACATAGGTGGCCACACTCTCTCCTAGCTCACGGCTGGTCACAAATCCGGCCGGACAACCTCGACCGGGGCAGGGGTGTAGGTGCATCGTTCATGCTGTCGTCGGCGCCGAGGGAGGAGACCAACGGCTGCCCGCGCGTCCCGATCAGCGGCCGTGCCGTTCTCTCCGAGAGAGCGCCAGCTCAGGAGGGCCTCCGACCCCTTCTTCCTCCCTGTGGTATTGTGGCCAAGATGTGGCCTCCCGACGCCATCTTTGCGACATGCCGATGACCCTCAGGTATATATTCCTTCGAAACCTACCTTGCTCTACTGCCACAGCTACCTTCGTGTGGATCCTTTTCTACTTCCGTCCGTTGTTCCAAAGCCACCTAGACTTCTACTATTATTAGAAATAAAGCTATTTCATACAGTCGACTCAAAGCATTGGTTCAAATAGGGAAGAAAGTGGGAAAGATGTAGCATGAATCTAGGACTTGGTTCTAAGAGGAAACGGGGGAAAGTAGTAATATATGTCACTGTTTAAATAACCGTAGTTCTTATTTGCGCAAACAGGGATGTCTGTCTCCATATCGTTTCGGGATGTGTATCTCTGTATCGTTTCTATCCGCGCAATCAAAAGCACACATCTCAGTTTTAGTACAACTGCGCAAAATGAGATGGCTATCCCTCGTTGCCGTCGTCTAACCTCCCGTCTTCAAGGTATCCCTATATTGGTAATAACTAAGGTAGAATGACCAACGCAATCTAAAAGAAGCTGATTCGTACATTTTACTTCCTGATTGCAGTGCAGGGACGAGCGAAAACAACTGCATCCTAGTCCGGAATGCACTTTCTACCAGTTCATCCATGGACCGAGGACTAGCTGGCACGGCTGCACGGCGGTTTTTTGGACAGGTGCGCGGACAAGAGGCATTGTGGTCTGCTTATTTCTGCAAATAGCGGTGCTTAAATTTAGTGGAATGCACAAGAATTTCACCTGGTCAGTACACTGAATGGTTCAGTTCAGCATTCCAGCTGAGACCACAATTATAATTGGTTATTCTGGAATGAGAGAACCTAACCCTGAATGGTGGTAACAAGAAAAAACCAGAGTGAACTCCAGGAAATTTAAGCCTGTCGGGAGGCCCTTTGCTCAGAGAGAAGCCTTGCTTGTTTTTCCCCGATTTTTAAACCTTCTCACAATTTTGTCTTTTGCTGTGAACTAGTATATGTTTGATATGTTCTATGAATCATTGAGATGTATAAAATTGCTGAACTTATGCTTTTCAAGTTTTTAATGAAGACAAGTTTAATGTGAGTGTTCCACATGAGCGCTGGACTAGCGTGTGAACATTTGGAATTTATTACATTGTGGCCTCAATTAACTGCATGAACCACTGTAACAAGATACATAGTTGCTTATATGTCAGACAGCAGATTGTTGATTGTTAGCTGGTCGATAGCCTAGTGTTGAAGCGAGCTGAGCCAATGTGCCGTGTTTTGCACAACTGCTTACAAGTGGGGTAGCACCAATAGTGTTTACAAGTACTTATGTATACGTCGGCGCATGGTTCTCGAACGAGTGCTCTATTTCATCAAAACACACACTGCTCAAATGATAAACCATGACAACTTATGTCTTACCATGCCATATTCATGAAAAAACTAGTGAGGACGCATCTGTTTCAGCAACAATTACGATGGTTCTCACATGATTCATGGGCACACAAAAGTAGCAGCAGTTTGCATAGTCGGATTCAAACAGAGTACTAGCCCCAGAGGGGTCGATAACAGGCAAGGTTCGGATAATTAGACACAATCCAAACTACTATTAAACACTAGCTGGGGCAACTATTTCATGCCTCGATCTAATTTGGGATGGACACAAGACGGACCTTGCCATGAACATCATCGAGGACGTCCCGCAGCAGCTCAATCCTGTGAACCTTCATGAAGACAACCTTGTGGCCTTGCCACTGATAAACTTGTTTGTGGAGGCATGCCACGTCATCTTCGTGTGTAAGCTTGACAAGAACAGTATTCCTCACAAACGAAGGAGTAGCTTTGAACTTCTTGTGCTTCAGTACACCCTGGACAACACACCTGACAACAGTGAGGCTGGAATACAACTCTTCATTGGTATAACCGCAAATGGCTTCCAGGATCCAACAGCCTAAGAACTCCGTTTTCCCAGTGTGTATATTCAGATTGTCCTCCTCATAGCGAGTGACATGTACAACCACACAATCCTTGTCTGCATCGGGGCTCTAATTGAAACAGAAACAAATTCTGAATTACTTTTCAATATAAGAAACACAAGTTATTTAAACCAATACGTATACCATGGCATCGAAGCTAATAAAATTTTGCATTATTAATCACCACATACTTCCTTTTCTAAAAAAATCACCACATACTTAGATGAAAAACCACAATCGAGATCGACAAAGAAGGAAATCACCTTGGGCAGCTCAGCGGGGGGGGGGGACACATCCTCGAAGGGGGAAATCTGCTCCTGCAGTGCCACGAGGGCTGTAACCTCAAACGGGGCGTTGACCATCTCAGTATCTGGGGTCGCCTCGGTGGTTGCCTCCATCTTATTGGAGCTCTCTGTCTCGTGGGGATCAGCCTCCCGCGTCTGCTCCAATATCGGCAGATCTTTGCCTGGTTCTCCTTGGTCCATCATGAAACTGACGAATACTAGGAGACCACTGAAATAAAAACACAATCGCAATAACAATGAAACAAAAAAGAGAGAGAGGATCGGTTACTGCTTTGCAAAAGTTCTTTTTTTTGCTCTGAACGAAAATATACCAACATCACGGATCCGCTTACCTTCCCTTCATTCGGAGAGAAGAACAGTGGCAGATGCAAGTGTTGCCTTTCTTGAATACGGTGAGCGAGAAGGGGATTCAGCGAAGAGTGAAATGATGGTTGCTTCATCCGTCAAACTTAGATTGCGGGGAGGTGGGGTTTTGTGATACGACGGCTCGTTACTACCGCGCTACGACCAGGATGACTCTCCACCTGCATACTTGTAGGATCGAAAGTATGTCTAGAGGGGGGGTGATTAGACTACTTGACCAAATAAAAATCTAGCCTTTTCCCAATTTTAGTTCTTGGCAGATTTTAGCTATCTTAGCACAAGTCAAGCAATCTCCACACAATTCAGGCAAGCATGCAAAAGAGTATATGAGCAGCGGAAAGTAAATCATGCAACTTGCAAGAATGTCAAAGGAAGGGTTTGGAGGATTCAAACGCAATTGGAGACACAGATGTTTTTGTCGTGGTTCCGATAGGTGGTGCTATCGTACATCCACGTTGATGGAGACTTCAACCCTCGGAGGGTAACGGTTGCGCGAGTCCACGGAGGGCTCCAACCACGAAGGGTCCACGAAGAAGCAACCTTCTCTATTCCATCATGGTCGTCGCCCACGAAGGACTTGCCTCACTAGCGGTAGATCTTCACGAAGTAGGCGATCTCCTTGCCCTTACAAACTCCTTGGTTCAACTCCACAATCTTGTCGGAGGCTCCCAAGTGACACCTAGCCAATCTAGGAGACACCACTCTCCAAGAAGTAACAAATGGTGTGTTGATGATGAACTCCTTGCTCTTGTGCTTCAAATGATAGTCTCCCCAACACTCAACTCTCTCTCACGGGATTTGGATTTGGTGGAAAGAAGATTTGAGTGGAAAGCAACTTGGGGAAGGCTAGAGATCAAGATTCATATGGTTGGAATGGAATATCTTGACCTCAACACAAGTGTAGGTGGTTCTCTCTCAGAAAATGTGTATTGGAAGTGTAGGTATGTTCTGATGGCTCTCTCAACGAATGAAGAGTGGGTGGAGGGGTATATATAGCCTCCACACAAAATCTAACCGTTACACACAATTTGCCAAACTTGGTGGGACCGAATGGTTAATCTCGGTCGGACCGATTCAGCAAACCTAGTGACCGTTAGGATTTTTGGTGGGACTGAGATGCAACTCGGTAGGACCGATATGGTTAGGGTTAGGGCATAACGTAATCTCGGTGTGACCGATTACACAAACTCGGTGGGACTGATTTTGGTAATAAGCTAACCAGAGAGTTGGTCAGGTAAACTCGGTGGGACCAATTCGCTCATCTCAGTGAGACCGAAATGTTACAAAAGGGAAACAAAGAGTTTACATTGCAATCTCGGTGGGACCGATCGCTCATCTCGGTAAGACCGAAACGTTACGAAGGGAAACAGAGAGATTACAATCCCATCTCAGTGAGACCGATTTGCCTAGGGTTTGTGGCAGTGGCTATGACATTTGAAACTCGGTGGCGCTGGATAGAAAGAATCGGTGGGGCCAAGTTTGACTTTTGGTTTAGGTCATATGTGGATGTGGGAAGGTAGTTGAGGATTTTGGAGCATATCACTAAGCACTTTGAGCAAGCAGGCCATTAAGCAACACCTCATCCCTCCTTGATAGTATTGGCTTTTCCTATAGACTCAATGTGATCTTGGATCACTAAAATATAAAATGTAGAGTCTTGAGCTTCAAGCTTGAGCCAAACTTTTTGTCCTTAGAATTTTGAGGGATCCACTTTCCTCATCCATGCCATGCCATTCATTGAGCTTTTCCTGGAATATTAATCTTGGAATAATGTTAGCTCAATGAGCTATATGTTGTTAGGAATTACCAAAACCACCCAGGGATAGTTGCACTTTCAATACTGCCTTCTAATTTGGTGGATGGCATTTGGGCCCGCGCGCTACATGGCCTGCATGTCGGTGAACAAAAGTATAACGGCATTCAGTAGAGGGAGACGTTTCAATGACCTAGGAGGAGCCAGAAGCGGTAGAGTGTCTCCACTGTACTAGTAGTAATTGTTTTTCTGGGTAGCTGTAGAGTGTCTCCACTGTACTAGTAGTAATTGTTTCTTGGGTCCCAAGACAAAACAGCCCATCCACACTAGTAAATAGTAAAATCAATTCAAAAGCCCATATATTTACTGAATGAGATGCGCTACCCACACCCAGCACACCGCCCCCCCCCCAAAAAACCTGGGTGCTCTACTTCCTCCTCGCTCCTACAGAAAACCCCAGCTCCCCTTCTTCCTCACTCCTACAGAAAACCCCCAGCTCCCCTTCTTCTTAGCTCGCACTACAACTAGGCCGTCATTCGTTACTCTGCTCAAATCCGTGAGCGCAACTCGACGCCCTCGAGGAAAATGGAGTCGGCTGACCCCAGCGCCAAGAAGATGAGGCTCCCGCCAGCGGCGACGCCTGTTGTAGATCCCGCACCCGGCAGCGCGGGGAGAAGCGGCGACCCCGCCCCCACCGGATCCCAGGAACCCATAGAATCTTGTGTGGACCGCATCAGCGATCTCCCGGACGCCATCCTTGGGGAGATCATCTCGCTTCTCCCCACCAAGGATTGCTGCCGCACCCAAATCCTCTCAATTCGGTGGCGCCCTCTATGGCGTGTCGTTCCCCTTAATCTCGACTGTCGTCAGCTATCTCTCTTCAATGATTTTGAAATCCCCATAGCCATCATCTCCTCCCACCAGGGCTCCGTTCAAAGCCTCTGCATCCCGTCATGCTACCTGAGCAAGCATACCATGCCCTGCACGGTGGACGCCTGGCTGGAATCCCCTGAATTCATAGAACTACAACTGCTTGAGTTCTACTATTCCCCTGGAAATCACATACCACATACCAAACGCCATGAACTTGTGCCCTCAGCACCGATGTCCATCTCGGGGTTTTCGTCCTCTCTCCACACCGCCACCTTTGCGCAGTGCTACCTACCAGACAATCTGGTACTAAACCTTCGACTCCCATTTCTCAAGAAACATTCACTTGTGCGGGTTCGTATATCGGAGGCCTCATTGCACAGCATCATCCACTCCAGTTGCCCTGCGCTGGAGTGCTTGGTGCTTGTTTTCACAGTTAGAATCGGTTGTCTCCAAATAAAGTAGCCTAACCTTGTAAGAATTAGAATTTCTTTTGACAGAAGGCAGCTCATCATCCAAGATGCCCCTTCATTTCAAAGGTTGATCCTTGATTCTAGTTATTCACCGTTGCAAATAACCGTCCTCTCTGCGCCTAGACTAGAGACCTTGGGTGTAATACATGATCTCTGTGCTCATTTCAATATGGTGTTTGGCTCCACAGTTCTTCAGGTACTTTATATTATGATCTACACTTGTAACCATAAGCTGCATTTTAAATTTCTGCGCATAATTTATATATCATCTTGGAGTACACATTTTGTACTAATATTATGTTCTATGCTCAATGAAGAGTTTCTCCATGGATGGCCTATCAATGGTGCTGGATTCTGTCAAGATCTTATATATCCAAATGAATAGTTTTGATCTGAACAAGATTATTGGCTTGCTGCAATGTTTTCCATGTCTGGAGAAGTTGTATATAAAGGTGATAATTTCATGCACATTGGAAGCCCGCATATAGTGTACTAGAATTAACCGTTCAGTTGTTGCTCTTTCGACACTCTTCTTTTAGACCTTAACTGTTTTCAATCTTCATGTCTATTTAGGAAACAAGACGGGGTAACAAAGTTATAACCAATCGGTGGATTCGTAAGCATCGGGATTTTCTCACTTCTCATGAGATTAGATTAAAGACAATAACGCTAGAACGATATGTAGCCAACCGTGCAAACACAAGATTTGTCACATTCTTCCTGTTGAATGCGAGGTTACTATTGTCCATCAGGCTTAAGTTTATCAGCAGCATGGTTTTGACGGATGGGTATGTCGAAGAGCAAAAAAAGGAGTTTCAGGTGGGCAAAAGAGCTTCTGAACGTGCCGGGCTTCTATTTACAACATATTGTGGTCATAATCCAGTAAATTTTACGACCCAGGATGTTCATTCTATGGACCTGACCGATGCACTTGGCTATGACTGCCGAAAACAGTGCTGGAGTTAGATGTTGTTGCCCTTTTCAATCTGGTTTTTTTTGTAAACCTAATGAACAATTAACCCTCATGCTTTTGTACAGTTTGTAAGCTGGAGTTAGATGTTCCTGCACTTTTCAACTCGGCCATGACTGTCATATTTTCTTTGAAACAAGGCAAATGGCTTGCCATTCGTTTAATTTAGAGTGAAATATTGTAACAAATCCAAACCAAGGGAAATAACATCACTCTCACCGGCTGCTTGAGCTCACTGTGCATTACAAAAGCCAAGTGATTAGCCCCCACCAGCACCGACAAACTTATTTCGAACTAGCACATCAAATGGGCTCTAAATTTTCATAGGAAAGGCTGTACATCTAGGGCTCACGCCATTGTCAACGTAGTCAATAAATGAGAGAATTACACTACGAGCGGCTGACACCAGGGACCCAGCAAGTCGTGCAGTTTTTTTTGAGGAACAAGCAGTTGTTATTTATACTAGTTTTAGTGATGGATTAGGGTAACAATGGGGCTGTGCGGGGGCTGTGGCCCGTCTAGCCAGGGTTTTATTTATGTTTACCACATCATGAGCCCAGTTGTGTTTTTTTCTTGCTGAAAATGGCTAGCCCAGTTCTATTTCTTTAAAGAAATACCCAAACAAGGCCTACTTGCTTTATCGGCCCTGCTGGGCTGCAAATCTTTCAAGACGAGGAGAGTTTCATTCGGTTTGCCCAGAAATGGGCTGTACATTTTTAAAACACATCAAACCGGGAATTAGTTTCAATTTTTTTTCATTACAAGATCTTAAATTCCATTGATTTTTATGCATGGACAATTATTTGGATTTTATGTTTATATAAATTATTTTTCAAAATAGTTTGAATATGAATCGATATTTCTGGATTAAAAACAGTTGACCGCACCGAAATATGCAAAATTTCGTATACTTTTTAACCGTGACCACAACATGGGGTGTGATGCTAACAAAAAGAAGATGGGCTCCAAAAAAATTCTTAAGAATTAGCAAATGGGATGTACATTATTAGAAATAATGGCAGATGGGTTGTATGCTGTTTTCCATAGATTTGAGGCTAACTTGTGCGCCTACTACAGGTTGACGCGTATGCTTTCATAAAAAAAAGGTTGACGCACACGCAACGCCCTGTCAACTTAGTTAACACACGAGAGTAGTGACTGTTGGATGTCCATCCAACGGCTGTCGTGCTTCTTCAATCTCTGCTCTTCATGCTCAAGCCGCTCAAACAAGCGCCGACGGGACTGCCTGCTCCCTCCTCCGCGCGGCCGGCTGTGCTGCCGCGCAGGCCTCACCGCCCGACCGTACTCCCATCGCTGGCCTAGCCATCCCTCTACTCACCCACACCTGCTGTTATTCTCCGGCGACGACAGACGAACCAGTAAACCCTCGTATAGTCGTACTCCCCTCCGCGTGGGAAACAACTGCTGAGTATTCCCTGGCTCCGTGTCGTTCCCTTCCTAGGCCTCTCCGTCGTCCACCGCCCTGGTGCTCTCGGCGCGGCCTGGTCAACGTGGTCAATGAACGACATCCATCGGAAGTGGACTGTACGTGGAGAGGCTGACAGCTGGGTCCATGGCCGCACGCAAGGAAATGCCTCCTTATTACGCGCAAAATAATGATTCCTCCACCTGACAGCTAGGACCCACAGGAAGGGCCTTTGTATTTCGCGAAAAAACATTCCCCCCGCTGACAGGTCGGACCCACCAGCTATATCTTCGCACGCAAGGAAGTGACTCCTTATTACGCCCAAAAAAATGAATACCCCCCTGCTAGCTGGGACCCACCATATTGTTGGGCTGACTTGTGGGCCTACTAAGTTGACAGGGACGGAGAGCTTTGTCAACTTAGTCAATACTCCAGTGACCGTATGATGTCCATCCAATGGCCATAGTGCTTCTTCAACCTCTGGTCTTCTTGCTCCAGCCGCCCAAAGCAGCGCCGGTCGTGCCGCCTGCTCCTGCCTCCCGTGGCCGGCTGTGCTACCGGGGAGGCCTCACCGCCCCCATACTACTCCCACCACTGGCCAGGCCATCCCTCCACTCACCCACACGCCCTGTTATTCTGCGGCGACGGCAGCCTCACACTGCAGCCGAACCAGTGAACGCTCGTACTCCTCTCTACGTGGGCATCCACTGTCGCGTCTTGCACGGCTCCGCGTCGTCCCCTTCCTAGGCCTCGCCGTCGTCCACCGCCGTGGTGCTCTCAGCGCGGCATGGTCAATGTGGTCAACGACTGACTTCCATCGGAAGAGTACTGTACGTGGAGAGGCTGACAGCTGGGTCCACGGCAGCTGCAAGGAAGTGCCTCCTTATTACGCGGAAAATAATTATTCATCCACCTGACAGCGGGGACCCACCGGACGGGCCACCATTATTTTGCGAAAAAAATCGTTTCCCCCTGACTGCTGGGACCCACCGGACGGGCCACCGTATTTCGCGAAAAAAACGTTCCCCCCGCTGTCAGCTCGGACCCATCGGAAGTGTCTCCTTATTACGCACAAAAAAATGAATACCCCCCTGCTAGCTGGGATCCACCTTGTTGGGAGGCTGACTTGTGGGCCTACTAAGTTGACGGGGATGAAGGGCTTGTCAACTTAGTCAATATGAACGATTCTAGCTCCAGTGACCGTACGATGTCCATCCAACGGCCGTAGTGCTTCTTCAACCTCTGGTCTTCTTGCTCTAGCCGCCCAAAGCAGCGCCGGTCGTGCCGCATGCTCCTGCCTCCCGTGGCCGGCTGTGCTGCCGCAGAGGCCTCACTGCCCCCTACTATTCCCACTGCCAGCCAGGCCCTGCGACGATGGCACGCAGCAGCCGAACCAGTGAACCCTCGTAGTCCTCTCCGCGCGGGCTTCCACTGCCGCGTCGTCCCCTTCCTAGGCCTCGTCGTCGTCCACCGCCGTGGTTCTTCAATCTCTGCTCTTTCTGCTCCAGCCGCTCAAACAAGTGCCGGCGGGACTGCCTGCTCCCTCCTCCGCACGGCCGGCTGTGCTGCCACGCAGGCCTCACCGCCCGTCCATACTCCCATCGCTGGCCTAGCCATCCCTCTACTCACCCACACCTTGTGTTATTCTCCGGCGACGGCAGACGAACCAGTAAACCCTCGTACAGTCGTACTCCCCTCCGCGTGGGAAACAACTGCCGAGTCTTCCCTGCCTTCGTGTCGTCCCCTTCCTAGGCCTCGCCGTCGTCCACCACCCTGGTGCTCTCGGCATGGCATGGTCAACGTGGTCAAGGAACGACTTCCATCGGACATGGACTGTACGTGGAGAGGCTGACAGCTGGGTCCACGGCGGCAGCAAGGAAGTGCCTCCTTATTACGCGGAAAATAATGATTCCTCCACCTGACAGCAGGGACCCACCGGACGGGCCACCGTATTTCACGAAAAAAACATTTCCCCCCTGACTGCTGGGACCCACCAGCTACACCTTCGCACGCAAGGAAGTGCGTCCGGGCAAAAAAACGATTCGCCCCCCTGACTACAGGGACCCATCAACTACATCTTCGCACGCAAGGAAGTGTGTCCGGGCAAAAAAAACCAAAACGATTCGCCCCCCTGACTGCTGGGACCCACCAGCCCCCCGACTGCTGGGACCCACCAGCTACATCTTCGAACGCAAGGAAGTGCATCCGGGCAAAAAAAATGATTCGCCCCCTGACTGCTGGGACCCACTAGCTACATCTTCGCAGGCAAGGAAGTGCCTGACAGTCAGGACCCACCTGGTCGAAGCGTACGTAGCGTTGACATTCTGGTCGCGAACGTGTACGTACATACTGGTCGATGTAGAGGCGCGCACGTGTCATAGTAGAGGCGCGCACGTGTCGTAGTAGAGGCGCGCACGTAGCATGTACACGTACGTACAGCGGCCAGGGTGCAAGAAAGAAAATACGGCCACGTATGTGTACATACGGGCGGGGTCTTGAACACCTACTCGCGCATACGTACGGCGAGGGCTCGTGTACATGGCTGGGTCGGAACGGAGATATAGCGTCGTCGTCGTGTTCATGGGTCGGAACGGAATGCGTGGTCGTGTTCATCGGGAGGGCTTGGACGGAAGAGGCGATGGAAACGAGGCCTGGCGTACCGCACAACGGAGGAAACGGACCTCCTACGGTCGAAACGGGGGTCCTGTTGATCGGGAGGGGTGTGGCGTACCGCAAAACGGAGGAAACGGACCTCCTATGGTCGAAACGGGGGTCCTGTTGATCGGGAGGGGTGTGGCGTACCGCAAAACGGAGGAAATGGGCCTCCTACGGTCGAAACGGGGGTCCTGTTGATCGGGAGGGGTGTGGCGTACCGCAAAACGGAGGAAACGGACTTGTGTTGGAGCGCTACGGTCGAAACGGGGTCCTGTTCATCGGGAGGGGTGTGGCGTACCGCAAAACGGGACTCCACGGGATACTGTTCATCTCCACCGTCGACCCCCTCCAGCCTCCACGAGCTACCGTTCATCCACCATCGACCTCCTCCAGCCTCCATGGTGTGATAGCCTGGCTTATTAGGGATGATAGACTACTCATATCAATAAGGAATTCCTTCTTTTCCGGAGCCCGTTCAGACAGAACTCCAAAGTTAAGCGTGCTCAGCTTGGAGTAGTGTCAGGATGGGTGACCGACCGGGAAGTTGCTCCCGGGTGCGCACGAGTGAGGACAAAGTGCGCAGAAAAGACTAGTATTGATCTGTGGGGCCAGTCTAGATCCTGCCAGGAGTAACGACCACCGGCGGTTGTGTCCGGGGCGTAACAAGTTGGTATCAGAGCCGACCCTCGCGGTTACACGGATGGTTGCGGACAGGTGTGTGGTCATGTTGTTCATGACGTTTGTGACCCGTCGTGGCACCCGGCATGGCACATGTACCGGACTAAAAGCACAGACGTTTGTGCCAAGAGGGAACGTTCCTGTGGCCCGACAAGGACGTCGGTTCCTCTGAGTGGGGGTGTATGTGATAGCCTGGCTTATTAGGGATGATAGACTACTCATATCAATAAGGAATTCCTTCTTTTCCGGGAGCCCATTCGGACAGAACTCCAAAGTTAAGCGTGCTCAGCTTGGAGTAGTGTCAGGATGGGTGACCGACCGGGAAGTTGCTCCCGGGTGCGCACGAGTGAGGACAAAGTGCGCAGAAAAGACTAGTATTGATCTGTGGGGCCAGTCTAGATCCTGCCAGGAGTAACGACCACCGGCGGGTGTGTCCGGGGCGTTACACACGAGCTCCTGTTCATCCAGCCTCCACCGCGAGCTACTCCACCGGCTACTGTTCAACCACCCCTCCACCGTCTACTGTTCATCCAGCCCTCCACACCACGGGGTCCTGTTCAACCACCCCTCCATGGGCACCCCTCCACCGTCTACTGTTCATCCTGCACTCCACACCATGGGGTCCTGTTCATCCACCCCACCACGGGCACCCCTCCACCGTCTACTGTTCATCCAGCCCTCCACCACACCATGGGGTCCTGTTCATCCAGAGGCAACGCCACCGCCCACTGTTCATCCAAACCCCCCCCCCACAACGCTCACTGTTCATCCCATCGACCGACTTCAGTTAGCAGCAGTAGCCAAGGAATCGCTCGATTGGGTTCAGTTAACAGCCATCGATCGATCGCTCAGGTTCAGTAACGCGTAGCCTGCAATGCAATCGCTCGGGTTCAGTTAGAGCCCAACGCCTCGCTCGGGTTCAGTTAGAGCCAACGCCTCGCACACACGCGCGTACATGTACGAGAGAAACGCGCATCGCTCGGCCCCCGACCTCCCACCGTAACCGGGAATTCCCTGAAATTTTCCTCCCCCTCGCTTCTACCACGGTTTTTTCCGTCATGGACGGCCCAAATAATGTCATGCAGCTGCGTCTCCGACCCACCCAGGACGAAAAGCCCATTTTCTGTCATGATTTTTTGTCATAGAAGTAGGAGCCCACCACATCTATGATGATACCGGGTTTTGTCACAATTATCGTCATAGAAGTGTCATATGTATGACAGAAAAAATTCGTTCGGCCCAAAATGTCACGGGTGTGTCTTTTTTTGTAGTGTATCTACTGTTTTGGACATTATTGGGCTTTATTATCCACTTTTATATTATTTTTGGGACTAACCTATTAACCGGAGGCCCAGTCCAGAATTGCTGTTTTTGGCCTATTTTAGGGTTTCAAAGAAAAGGAATATCAAACGGAGTCCAAACGGAATGAAACCTTCGGGAACGTGATTTTCTCACCGAACATGATCCAGGAGACTTGGACCCTACGTCAAGAAACAAAGGAGGAGGCCACGAGGTAGGGGGCGCGCCTACCCCCCAGGCGCGCCCTCCACCCTCGTGGGCCCCCTGTTGTTCCACCGACGTACTCCTTCCTCCTATATATACCTACGTACCCCTAAACGATCAGATATGGAGCCAAAACCCTAATTCCACCGCCGTAACTTTCATTATCCATGAGATCCCATCTTGGGGCCTGTTCTGGAGCTCCGCTGGAGGGGGTATCCATCACGGAGGGCTTCTACATCATCACCATAGCCCCTCCGATGAAGTGTGAGTAGTTTACCTCAGACCTACGGGTCCATAGTTATTAGCTATATGGCTTCTTCTCTCTTTTTGGATCTCAATACAATGTTCTCCCCCTCTCTTGTGGAGATCTATTCGATGTAATCTTCTTTTTGCGGTGTGTTTGTTGAGACC
Source organism: Triticum urartu (assembly GCF_003073215.2). Lineage (NCBI taxonomy): Eukaryota > Viridiplantae > Streptophyta > Magnoliopsida > Poales > Poaceae > Triticum > Triticum urartu. The sequence goes on along the minus strand of NC_053026.1, from coordinate 314,678,863 downwards.
GATGGATTGTGGGTTTATGATCAAGTCTATCTATGAACAATATTTGAATCTTCTCTGAATTCTTTTACGTATGATTGGTTATCTTTGCAAGTCTCTTCGAATTATTAGTTTGATTTGGCCTACTAGATTGATATTTCTTGCAATGGGAGAAGTGCTTAGCTTTGGGTTCAATCTTGCGGTGTCCTTTCCCAGTGACAGTAGGGGCAGCAAGGTACGTATTTTATTGTTGCCATCGAGGATAACAAGATGGGGTTTTCATCATATTGCATGAGTTTATCCCTCTACATCATGTCATCTTGCTTAAGGCATTACTTTGTTTTCATGAACTTAATACTCTAGATGCATGCTGGATAGCGGTCGATGAGTGGAGTAATAGTAGTAGATGCAGGCAGGAGTCGGTCTACTTGTCTTGGACGTGATGCCTATATACATGATCATACCTAGATATTCTCATAACTATGCTCAATTCTGTCAATTGCTCAACAGTAATTCGTTCACCCACCGTAAAATACTTATGCTCTTGAGAGAAGACACTAGTGAAACCTATGGCCCCCGAGTCTATCTTCATCATATTAATCTTCCAATACTTAGTTATTTCCTTTGCTTTTATTTTACTTTGCTTCTTTATCATAAAAATACCAAAAATATTATCTTATCATATCTATCAGATCTCACTCTCGTAAGTGGCCGTGTAGGAATTGACAACCCCTTATCACGTTGGTTGCGAGGATTTATTTGTTTTGTGCAGGTGCGAGGGACTCGTGCGTAGCCTCCTACTGGATTGATACCTTGGTTCTCAAAAATTGAGGGAAATACTTATGCTACTTTGCTGCATCATCCCTTCCTCTTCGGGGAAAACCAACGCAGTGCTCAAGTGGTAGCAAGAAGGATTTTTGGCGCCGTTGCCAGGGATTCTATGCAAAAGTCAATATACCAAGTACCCATCACAATCCTTATCGCCCGCATTACATTATTTGCCATTGCCTCTCGTTTTCCTCTCCCCCACTTCACCCTTGCCGTTTTATTCGCCCTCTCTCTCTCTCTCTATCCTCCCTCTCTTTTCTGTTTGCCTCTTTTTGCTCGTGTGTTGGATTTCTTGCTTGTCACGATGGCTCAAGATAACACTAAATTGTGTGACTTAACCAATACCAACAACAATGATTTTATTAGCACTCCGATTGCTCCTCTTACCGATACTGAATCTTGTGAAATTAATGCCGCTTTGCTAAATCTTGTCATGAAAGATCCGTTTTCCGGCCTTCCTAGTGAAGATGTCGCTACCCATCTAAATAGCTTCGTTGATTTGTGTGATATGCAAAAGAAGAAAGATGTGGATAACGATATTGTTAAATTGAAGCTATTTGCTTTTTCGCTTAGAGATCGTGCTAAAGCTTGGTTTTCGTCTTTGCCTAAAAATAGTATTGATTCATGGAATAAGTGCAAAGATGCTTTTATCTCTAAGTATTTTCCTCCCGCTAAGATCATCTCCCTTAGAAACGATATTATGAATTTTAAGCAACTTGACCATGAACATGTTGCACAAGCTTGGGAGAGGATGAAATTAATGATACGTAACTGCCCTACTCATGGTTTGAATTTGTAGATGATTATACAAAAATTTTATGCCGGATTGAATTTTGCTTCTAGAAATCTTTTAGATTCGGCCGCGGGAGGCACTTTTATGGAAATCACTTTAGGATAAGCTACTAAACTCCTAGATGATATTATGGTTAATTATTCTCAATGGCATACTGAAAGATCTACTAATAAAAAGGTGCATGTGATAGAAGAAATTAATGTTTTGAGTGGAAAGATGGATGAACTTATGAAATTATTTGCTTGTAAAAGTGTTTCTTCTGATCCTAATGATATGCCCTTGTCTACTTTGATTGAGAATAATAATGAATCTATGGATGTGAATTTTGTTGGTAGGAACAATTTTGGTAACAACGCGTATAGAGGAAATTTTAATCCTAGACCCTATCCTAGTAATCCCTCTAATAATTATGGTAATTCCTACAACAATTCTTATGGAAATTATAATAAGATGCCCTCTGATTTTGAATCTAATATTAAAGAATTTATTACTTTGCAAAAGAATTTCAATGCTTTGATTGAAGAAAAATTGCTTAAGATTGATGAGTTGGCTAAGAACGTTGATAGAATTTCTCTTGATGTTGATTCTTTGAAACTTAGATCTATTCCACCTAAGCATGATATCAATGAGTCTCTCAAAGCCATGAGAATTTCCATTGATGAGTGCAAAGAAAGAACCGCTAGGATGCGTGCTAAGAAAGATGCCTTTATAAGAGCGTGTTCTTCTAGTTCCTATGAAAATAAAGATGAAGATCTAAAAGTTATTGATGTGTCCCCTATTAAATCTTTGTTTTGCAATATGAATCTTAATAATGATGGGACTGAATATGATCCACCTTTACCTAGAAGGCGTTCCAAGAATTCGGAGTTTTTAGATCTTGATGCTAAAATTGATGAAAGTGGGATCGAAGAAATTAAAACCCTAGATGTTGCTAAACCCACCATTTTGGATTTCAAGGAATTTAATTATGAAAATTGCTCTTTGATTGATTGTATTTCCTTGTTGCAATCCGTGCTAAATTCTCCTCACGCTTATAGTCAAAATAAAGCGTTCACTAAACATATCGTTGATACCTTGATGCAATCTTATGAAGAAAAACTTGAATTGGAAGTTTCTATCCCTAGAAAACTTTATGATGAGTGGGAACCAACTATTAAAATTAAGATTAAAGATCATGAATGCTATTCTTTGTGTGATTTGGGTGCTAGTGTTTCCATGATTCCAAAGACTTTGTGTGATTTATTAGGTTTCCGTGATTTTGATGATTGCTCTCTAAACTTGCACCTTGCGGATTCCACTATTAAGAAACCTATTGGAAGAATTAATGATGTTCTTATTTTTTGCAAATAGGAATTATGTACCCATAGATTTTATTGTTCTTGACATAGATTGCAATCCTTCATGTCCTATTATTCTTGGTAGACCTTTCCTTAGAACGATTGGTGCAATTATTGATATGAAGGAAGGAAATATTAGATTCCAATTTCCATTAAGGAAAGGCATGGAACACTTTCCTAGAAGGAAAATTAAATTACCTTATGAATCTATTATGAGAGCCACTTATGGATTGCCTACCAAAGATGGCAATACCTAGATCTATCCTTGCTTTTTATGCCTAGCTAGGGGCGTTAAACAATAGCGCTTGTTGGGAGGCAACCCAATTTTATTTTTATTCCTTGCTTTTTGCTACTGTTTAGTAATAAATAATTTATCTAGCCTCTGTTTAGGTTGTGTTTTTTATGTTTAATTAGTGTTTGTGCCAAGTAGAACCGTTGGGAAGACTTGGGGAAAGTCTTGTTATCTTGCTGTAAAAAACAGAAACTTTAGCGCTCAAGAGAACTGCTGCCATTTTTATTTGGAAAGTGCTATTTAGTTAATTCTTTTTCAAGATGATTAATAGATAAATTCCTCACGTCCAGAAATTTATTTTAGAATTTTTGGGGTTCCATATCTTGTGCTAGCTACATATTACTAGACTGTTCTGTTTTTGACAGATTCTGTTTTTCGTGTGTTGTTTGCTTATTTTGATGAATCTATGGCTAGTAAAATAGTTTATAAACCATAGAGAAGTTGGAATACAGTAGGTTTAACACCAATATAAATAAAGAATGAGTTCATTACAGTACCTTGAAGTGGTCTTTTGTTTTCTTTCGCTAACGGAGCTCACGAGATTTTCTACTTTAAGTTTTGTGTTGTGAAGTCTTCAAGTTTTGGGTAAAGATTTGATGGATTATGAAACAAGGAGTGGCAAGAGCCTAAGCTTGGGGATGCCCATGGCACCCCCAAGATAATATAAGTACACCTAAAATCCAAAGCTTAGGGATGCCCCGGAAGGCATCCCCTCTTTTTGTCTACTTCTATCGGTAACTTTACTTGGAGCTATATTTTTATTCACCACATGATATGTGTTTTGCTTGGAGCGTCTTGTATGATTTGAGTTTTTGCTTTTTAGTTTACCACAACAATCCTTGTTGTACACACCTTTTGAGAGAGCCATACATGATTTGGAATTTGTTAGAATACTCTATGTGCTTCACTTATATCTTTTTGAGTTATATAGTTTTGCTCTAGTACTTCACTTATATCTTTTAGAGCACGGTGGTGGATTTGTCTTATAGAAACTATTGATCTCTCATGCTTCACTTAGATTATTTTGAGAGTCTTAAATAGCATGGTAAATTGCTTAAATAATCCTAATATGCTAGGTATTCAAGATTAGTAAAAAAAATCTTATGAGTGTTTTGAATACTAAGAGAAGTTTGATGCTTGATGATTGTTTTGAGATATGAAGGTAATAATATCAAAGTCGTGCTAGTTGAGTAGTTGTGAATTTGAGAAATGCTTGTGTTGAAGTTTTCTAGTCCCGTAGCATGCACGTATGGTAAACGTTATGTAACAAATTTGAAACATGAGGTGTTATTTGATTGTCTTCCTTATGAGTGGCGGTCGGGGACGAGCGATGGTCTTTTCCTACCAATCTATCCCCCTAGGAGCATGCGCGTAGTACTTCGTTTTGATAACTAATAGATTTTTGCAATAAGTATGTGAGTTCTTTATGACTAATGTTGAGTCCATGGATTATACGCACTCTCACCCTTCCATCATTGCTAGCCTCTTCGGTACCGTGCATTGCCCTTTCTCACATTGAGAGTTGGTGCAAACTTCACCGGTGCATCCAAACCCCGTGGTATGATACGCTCTTTCACGCATAAACCTCCTTATATCTTCCTCAAAACAGCCACCATACCTACCTATTATGGCATTTCCATAGCCATTCCGAGATATATTGTCATGCAACTTTCCACCATTCCGTTTATCATGACACATTCATCATTGTCATATTGCTTAGCATGATCATGTAGTTGACATAGTATTTGTGGCAAAGCCACCGTTCATAATTCTTTCATACATGTCACTCTTGGTTCATTGCATATCCCGGTACACCGCCGGAGGCATTCATATAGAGTCATATCTTGTTCTAAGTATCGAGTTGTAATTCTTGAGTTGTAAGTAAATAGAAGTGTGATGACCATCATTCATAGAGCATTGTCCTAAAAAAGAGAAAGGTCAAAAAAAGAAAGGCCAAACAATATATATATATATATAAAGGAGGACAATGCTACTATCCTTTGCCACACTTGTGCTTCAAAGTAGCACCATAATCTTCATGATAGAGAGTCTTTTGTTTTGTCACTGCTAAGGTGGCACCGGGAGAACTACTGCTATTGTGCCCTGGTTCATCCGGATGAGCACCTCAGTAGAGAAAGCCGAAAACTGAATGTCATGATAAAGCGGGAGACTGGTCAACCACTCGATGACTTAGCGGAATCTTCGGGATTCCTCCGCATTAATGAAGGGCCGTTTCTCGGTCATGTACATATGCGCCCCGTATTTGGACGAGCGCGGAAGTACTAGGGGCTATATAGTAGTCCCACTGTCAAACTTCTATGGCTAAGTGAAAGTGTTAAAGAAATATAGTCTGATTGCCTCGTTCGCTGCGCTACCACCTCCTTCATGGACCAAGACGTTGGATTAAGTGTGAATACGCGTTTTTTGCGAACACCCCCGCATTATATGCGTGGGGGCTGAAGCCGACGACTGCAAACTTTCAGGTTATATACATATATACATAAACGGCCGCACAGGAGGCATCATAATACTTTCAGGCAAAAGTATAAACACAGCCTTCATAATTCAATAAAACATTGTTTTTACAATGGGAATAGATGTCACTAGAACATTATATTCTTCGAGCACTGAGCCTCTATCGAACGAGCGCCTTCAAGGACTTCTTCAAAGTAGTGCTCGGCAGCTACTCGGCCCACGGCCGAACCCTGTGTTGCAATAGTGGTGGCCTCCATCTCTACCCAGTATGTCTTGACACGGGCAAGTGCCATCCGCGCACCCTCTATGCACGCCGACCTCTTCATAGCATCGATGTGTGGCACAGCACCAAGGAATTATTGCACTAAACTAAAGTAACTATCCGGCCTTGGCCCTTCCGGCCACAGATGATCCACAACAGACCTCATGGCAAGCCCGGACAACCTATGGAGCTCGGCCCACTCGGCCATTCGCTCATTCAACAGTAGCGGACGCACTGGAGCATGGAACTGTGACCAGAACAGCTTTTCCACTTCACGATCTTTTTGATCCTTGAAGTACCCGTCTGCATCAGCAGCACTTGCTGCCAAATCGATGTATGCGTCTGCAGAACTCCATAGTTGATCAAGAGGGGCATACTTCGGATCTCCAAACTTAGTCCGCAACAAAAAGGGCTTCCCAGCCGCGATATCCCCAGCTTGACGCAGCTCCTCCTTCGCCGCTCTGATTTTGGAGCGGGCTTCCTTGGCTACTACCATGGCCTTCTCCGGGTCCGTCGCCTTCGTCCGGCTTTCTTTTTCAAGAAGGTGGTAACGGTCGGTAGCATCTTTCAACTCAACAGCCATTTTGGCTATTTTTTCCTTGCTTTGGCAATGCGCAGCCTGTTCGGCCCTCAGCTGTTCGACCGCCTTTAGAGCGGCCGCATCACTATTCCTGGCTTGTTCCTTGGCTCGGGCAAGTTCCGCTCAAAGGGTCTCCGCGGTGGCAGCTCCATCTGCAGTCACAACATATTAAGATACTGGCATCATGCTCCTCTTACTACGTATCACCAGAGAAATCACATACTCTGTGCCTCGTCGAGCGGCTTGTTGACAAGCACGATGTCGGCATGTACCGCATCAAATTGCCACTTCAGCTCGACAAACTCATCAGTCCGGCTAGCCACCGGACATTCAGGCACCTACACATGAAGGCGGCTTGATTATTACCTGGGACTATGATCCTCTGTTTGCCGCCGTTCTCGACGGCAACCAGAGTCTCAGGGGCTACTGTCTGCATAGGGCACACCTAATGTGTGCGGTACTTTCAAAAACATACTATATTCCACGTACCTCAAAGCCTTTCAGCAGACTCATAAAAGCTTCATGCAACCCGCGTTCGTCGAATGAAATCCTCTCAATCACCGTACCCATTAGCGCACGATGCGCTTCTGAGATGGTCGTTTGCTCCAGAAGATTCTTCAGTGCGTCTGATCGCACACCGGACGGTTTCGGACTATTTCTGTTGCTCTCTTTAGGAGCCGAATGCTGAGGACTTCGGGTGGCCAAAGGATTACCGCCTGGCCTTGGCGGATCAGGAGAAACCCTCCGCGACGACACTTCAAGGTCGCCCGCCTCATGAGGCGGGTGGCAGGGGGAGGTGTTTCGCTCTCCATCATCTCCGGAAGAAGATCCCCTGTCATGGTTTTGTCACGGCAGATGTCCTAGAGAAAGGACTTAGTCATGGAGCCATCGCGACGGGTTAGCTTGAAGGGGTTAAAGCGGACACAGGGACGCAAGAGAGTTTATACTAGTTCGGCCCCTTCGATGAAGGTAAAAGCCTACGTCTAGTTGTGATGGAATTGATGGGGTTTCGATGACTACTAAGTCTCGAGTTGTTGTCTGTTGTCCTTGAACCGCCGCCGGGTCGTCCCCTTGTATACACGGGTGATGCCCGTTGGTTCACAGAGTCCCAATACCGGCTCATAGATGTGTCCAGTTTGGTCTCTACTTATTCCTAACTTATAATACAAGTTAAATACCAACGCCGGTTTACGGCTACAGGCCTTGAACCGACCATGGGCCTTGAGCTCTCGTCTGCCTTCTTGGGCTTTGACATAATTAACTACTGATGATGTTAACCCGGCCCAGATAGGCCGGTTTACGCCCAGTAGTAATATCCCCAACATTAGGCCCCAGATTGATTTGAACAGGTTCATGTCAATCCTTAGCAAATATCTTCATCTTCAACATCTTCTTGTAGTTTGTTGAACCACCGTGATGTCATCTTCCCTGGTCGCTGTAAACCGGCGTGACGTCACCTGTTATAAAGAACCTTATCCATGATACCCCCTTTTTGTTTTTTTTGTTTAATAGGTCTGCAACAATCGAGGCGACAGCTCTGTTTCCAGACCCACGGTTCCTTGATTTTCGCGCCTGACTCCTGTCCCTTGCCTTATAAATAGGACCGAAGGGTCATTTCCTTTTCCCCTTCGTGCCCTTTTGCTTCGTCTTCCCCGCGTCGTCCAGCTCCGGAGCTCCGCCGCCGTCGACGACCTCTGCTCCAACCTTGGCCGCTGCATCACCCTGATTGTACCAGAGCATCACGGCGACCTTCTGTTTCTTCCTCGACTCCGGTGAGTTCTTCACCTTTTCCTCCGTAGATCCGTTCTAGGGTTTCCAAGTTCTTCAGTGTTCATCGTCTGCTTCGTACTCATATGATAGATCCTAGATGAACCTGTGAACCTTTGCTCTGTGTAGCGGTAGTTCTTAGCATCCTCCTTTACTTATCTGCCTCAAGACCATAGATCTACATGTATCTCTGCCCATTGATTCGGTACTGTTCTTTTTGAACCTTGAATATTTCCCTTCTTTTCTGAACTTGCTTCAGATCCGTCGCTGTAGAGAAATCTTGTGAAATCTGTTTCTGTACACTTGTCTATCCGCAATCTCAACTGTTTCAATGCTTAGATCCGGCGGTTTAACTTTGTAGAAAAAAATGCCAAACCGGTATATACCATTAGTCCCCTTGTTGAACCGCCAGATGTTGTTGCTCCATAAAACTCCGGTTTAGATAGAGTTGTCTCCGGTTTAACATTGTACATACCAGTGCGCTTTAATAAATGCATTCTTGAACCGGAATTACCTATCTTGTAGATTTCATCATGGCCAAGCAAGTATATGAGTGCAACTGCGTCCCTTCTCGCGTCACAGAGACTCAACTGAATAATTTAGTCCTGATCGGCGCTTTAGGCAGCAAAAACACCATCCATTGGAGAGCTACTGGCAAAGAATGCCCTCCCACGCCTCGAGAAGGAGAGGTCGTCGTTTTCGTAGATCACTTAGCCCGGGGCTTTAAGCCGCCCGGTTCTAAATTTTACCGGGACATTTTAGCCGATTTTCAACTCCACCCACAAGACACTGGTCCCAACTCTGTTACAAACATGTGTCACTTCCAAGTGCTCTATGAGGTGTTTTTTCAAGATGATCCCACAGTGGAGTTGTTCAGAGACTGTTTCCATCTAAACCGCCGTACTGAGTTTTCTGATGGTTCCAATATGGAATTGGGCGGTGTGGCGATTCAGAAAAGGAAAGAGGTCACATACCCTCACGCCAAGCTGCACAGCCACCCTAAAGAGTGGAATCAAACATGGTTCTATTGCAGAGACACCTCCCCTGCTGGTGAAAATCCTTTGCCTGGCTTTCATCCGGAGAGGCTTAGCAATACACACCCCTTTCCGCAAAGGTTGACTGCCAAGGAGAGAAGCAAATACGCTCCTCAACTGTCCAAGCTCGGAGACTTCATGGCCAATGGTTTAACAGGAGTTGATCTCGCTCGCTGTTGGATATCGTGGAGCATACTGCCCCTTAGTCAGCGCTCTGGTTTTATGTGCGAGTATACTGGCAGTGTTGATGACCCATTGCGACATGCTAACATCCAGCTTACCGACGAAGAAATCACAGAGGCTATGAATAAAATGTTGAATGAACCGGAACACGTCTGTGCTCGAACTGGCCTACTTCCCTTCTGTGCCACCAACAAACCGCCAGCTGTAAGAGTTTGATTGTTCTTTTTTCTGAACCTGTTATTGATATATCTGGTCATTGTTTAATATCAATGCCTGTTTAAACAGGGCAATGATCCGTTTTGGAGCAAGAAACTGCTGCAGGAGAAACCAGAAAAACCAGACAAACTGGAAAGATCAATCCGGCAAAAGACTAAAGCTGTAAAGAAGACTACCCACAGGAAAAGAACCACTGCATCCTCTAACCCGGCCGCTGATGACGATGTGGGTAACCCGGACCTTGAGGTAGAACTTGATTCACTTGGCTTATTTTTCACGCGCCTTATTGATGATGATATTTGTCAGGATGATGCCGAAGCCAGTCATGCTGATATTGCAGATGTAATTATTCTTTCCTCCGATTCAGATCCTTTGCCTTCACTAAAAATCCGTCAGGCAAACCGGAAGGTTAAATTTTCTCATCCTCTTGCTTACTTGAATCCCAAATTTCTTATGAAGACCCAACAGCACGAAGCTCGCCGCACGACCCGGCATAGTGGCCAGGTAGTTACCTCCGCCGGTTTACCGAATAGTCCGGTTCGGAAATGCCATTCAGAGGTCTCTAATTTGCCTGTCAGTGCTTGTCCTAAAATGGGCTGTTTTCGTCAACCTCTTAATCCGTCTGACTCCGATTATCAGGTCACTTCCCATTCATCATCTGGTGAGTCATCAGCTACCCAGCTGTCGCCGCTCAAAATGGTGCTTGGGTAAGCCATACTTATCATAATGCTTCTGGTGTATTACTTTGTAGCATATACTGTACTGACCTTTGTTACTCCTTTCAGGGCCAAGCCTAAGCCAAGCAAGAAGGCTCGCCTAGATAAAGCGGCTGAAGAAGATGCTATTCCTGAACCGGACAGAGTACTCAACCCTGAAGCGGCCATCCGTGAGGATGTGCCAAACGACCCACCACCACAAGATGATGATTTTATTACTGAAGAGAGACATGTTGATACCTCCGGTCCTGTTGACCAGCCCAGAAGCCCCATCCGGATTGAGAAATCCACCAGTCCATCCAAGTCTACTGATAAACTGACGGCCCCAATGCAAACCGGCGACTCCAAGGATGATGAAGTTGTTATTACTGGCATTGGCCATACAGAGCCAAGCAATCCTGTCGCTTTGTCTAAACATACTGCCAAGGAAGAATTTGCTGCCTTTGGCAAGGGCAAGTGGAATGTTGATCTAGCGACTTACGCTGCTCTGAACGTCCAAGACATCCATTCCGGCTATCTAAACCGGCTGTATACCAGTCGTGACTATGAAGCCGGTCTGGTTAACATGATGAAAGAAAAATATGAGGTAACTTCCATATGCTCTTTCCTGCTTGTATGCTTCAATTCTTGCTGACTCGCCTAGCCCCCAAGGGTCGGTTTGTAATCTTCTTTCAAACCGGGACTTACTAATATAAATCTTAATGCCTCGAAATTCGCTGATGTAGCCCCCAAGGGTCGGTCCAACTTAGTGTAGTTAAACCGGGACTTAAGTAATTAATATCGCCGCATCAGAACTTACTTGAACAAATAGCCATTAGCCCCCAAGTGCCAAGTTGAATACTTGTATTGAGCTTGGGACTTTATAATCAAGTGAAATATGAAGATCAAATAGGCATTAGCCCCCAAGCGCCAAGTGCATAACTTGTTATCTGGTTGGTGCTTCAATTCTTGCACTGCTTGCTGAATCATATAACTGTCTGTATGCAGGCTGAGCTGAAGACAAAAGAGACCCAAATCGCCGATCTCCAAGAAAATCTGAAGTCCCAACAGACTGAAACCTCAAAAGCAAAAGAGGAGTTGATCAGCGCCTTAAGCGTCATGGAACAGCTTAAGAAGGATTTCAAGAAGGAGCGGGCGGATTGGGCTACTGAAAAATCTGCTTTAACCAAACGAGCAGAAGACGCCGAGGCTGCACTAAAACTGGTGGTGGATGAACTGACCAGCATAAAGCGGCACATGCATGCCATGACCGCTGCTATCTTTGGTAAGCCGGTTTGATTTCTGAATTGATTCTGCCGTCTTACAAAGTTGCCGGTTTGTTAACCCTTTGTGATATTTCAGGGACAAGCATTGGTCATTTGGGGTCAAATGTGCGGAAGAAATTGAAAGCCGCCTATACGTTGATCGAACAACTGTACACTGGTGCACAGCGGATCATCTGTACTGCATCCCACAACAAGCCGGCGCCCACTTTGATTCAGGACACTCTGCAGAAACTGTCGGTGCTTCCTGCCCGGGTTGAAGAGCTGAAGAAATCTGCTGCTCGATCCGGTGCGATCAATGCCTTAATCCGGGCAAAAGCTTGGGTGCCGGATTTTTATCCTATTGAAGCGGCTCAGGGCTATCCCAGCTTGAAGGAAGACGGGTCAGAGTTTAGTGAAGCAGATCTGCGAGCAATAAACCGAGAGGTGCGTCCGCTAGCTTGTCAATTGGCTGAAGAAGCAGACTTGTCTCATTATCAAGCCCAATATGACAATCAAAACAAGCGAGTAGCTGCACCAATTCATGAAGCGGAAAATCTTATCCCTCCAATCCGTAAGCATACTTACGCTCCCGATATTGAACCGTCGTTGCTGATCCATGATGAAGCTGTCTTTCAAGCATTAGTGGGAATCGACTGGACAACTGTTGATTTCCAGCCGCTGGGTAGAGAAACTGAAGTTGAAGCGGCGCGGGATGACCCACAACCATCAGGCTAGGCTGATGACCAAGCTTGAACTGGAAGCCGGTTTAAACTGCTTCTCCTTTGAAAAACAATGATCTTGTTTTGGGCACCGTGTTGCCTTGTAATAGGCTAGCTGATACTCTTGATCTTAATATGCCTTCGTGCATAACCACTGCAACTTGTGCTTCCTTTGGGTGATGAACTTTCCAAAGTATTTTCTGCAACATAAAAAATCTTAAAGTGCCACCACGGTTGTACCGTCAGGCGGAGCATGATGTCTGCATATGTAAAATCAAAATATCTAAAATTTAAGCATATGATCAAATCTTTGAGATACATAATACCTGCCATCGTTGGGCATGAAGTTGGCTTAGCCAATCTTGAAGCGGAGGTTTATAAACCCACACTGTTGGAGGAGATAGCAGCTCATGTATATATAATGCCGGTTTACCATGTAAACCGTGCCGGGTTATAAGAAAACACCATGTTACTCCGTAATAGGATGTTAACAAAAAATCAAACCGGGCAAATAGTCTCCGGATTAACAATGAACCGTGTTCCATCAATTGACAGTGTGAACCGGTTTTAAAATTTTGTCGGTTTAAAAAAACACAACAAAAAGAAAGAAATATCTATCAAAGAAAATTGTGAAGCAAAGGCAATGATAAAACCATTTGCAAAAAGAGGCTTATTTGAGCCGATCAGATGGCATTACCATGGTCAGACATGACCAAGCTCCCGATAGGTGTAGCTATGGTTCAAGTCAGCTAGGTCCCCAAATGAAACCGTGGCATTTATGCCGATCAAGAGGCGTGGCAATGGTTCGGGTTCGACCAAGACCCCAAGTGATTCTGTGGCCTTAGGCCGATCAAGAGGCGTGACTGGTTCAGACGTGACCAAGTCCCCAAGTGATCTGGTGGCTCTCGCCTATCAAGAGGTGTTGCATTGGTTCGGACACGACCAAGCCCCCAAGTGATATAACATGATGCTTTTGAAAAGCTAACTCAAGGGGTAAACCGGAGGCCGCTTTAGAACAACTCCGTGTAACCACACATGATGTAAAAGGACAGATACCCCGCTTTAGCTGAGGTTCCGGTTTATTATATTTAATCATAATATATACATCATCGTAATATGTACATAAGTAGAGCCAATGGCTCAGGTATAGTAAGGTCGAAGATGAGCTATGTTCCACGGCCTGTTGGTCTCCTCCTTTGATGTACGTGAGTCTTTATGCTCTCGAATATTGATCAGATAGTATGACCCGTTGTGCAGATTCTTGCTGACCATGAAAGGTCCCTCCCAAGGTGGGGATAGCTTATGCATATCAGTGTGATCTTGGATGAGCCAAAGCAGCAAATCTCCTTCCTGAAAGGTTCTGGTTCTGACTCGGTGACTGTGATAACGACGAAGATCCTGTTGGTAAATCGCCGAGCGGGCGGCTGCTATGTCACGTTCTTCATCCAACAGGTCCAAAGCGTCTTGCCGTGCTGAATCATTGTCCGCTTCAACATAAGCCACCACACGAGGTGAATCATGACGGATATCACAGGGAAGAACCGCCTCCGCTCTGTAAACCATGAAGAACGGTGTGTATCCTGTTGATCTGTTGGGTGTAGTATTGATGCTCCATAACACAGATGGTAACTCTTCTACCCAACAATCCGGTGTTCTCTGCAAAGGAACCATAAGCCGAGGCTTGATGCCTTTCAAGATCTCTTGGTTAGCCCTTTCTGCTTGACCATTGGACAGTTGGTGTGCCACTGATGAAACGTCAAGCCGGATGTGCTCCCGTTCGCAGAACTCCTTCATGGCACCTTTGGACAAATTGGTACCATTATCTGTGATGATAATGTGTGGAAAGCCAAACCAGAAAATTACTTTTTTGATGAACTGAACCGCCATGGCCGCATCACACTTGCTAACAGGTTCTGCCTCCACCCACTTTGTAAACATATCGACCGCCACCAGGAGGTGGGTCTTCTTATCTTTGGACCTTTTGAAAGGCCCAACCATATCCAGCCCCCAAGTCACAAACGGCCAAGTAATTGGAATCATTCTCAATTCTTGAGCCGGCCCATGAGCACGTCTTGAAAACTTTTGGCAACCGTCACATCGTCTGACCTGATCCTCCGCATCAGCATGAGCAGTTAACCAATAGAAGCCATGACGGAACGCTTTAGCTACCAAAGATTTTGAACTGGCGTGGTGACCACAATCTCCTTCGTGGATCTCACGCCAAATTTCACAGCCTTCTTCAGGAGACACACAGCGTTGAAACGCCCCTGATACATTGCAATGATGCAACTCGCCATTGACAATAGTCATGGACTTGGACCGCCAGATTATCTGTCGGGCCAGAGTCTCATCCTCTGGTAACTCACCCCGGTTCATGTACGCCAGGTAAGGGAGCGTCCAATCTGGAATGACATGAAGAGCTGCCACCAATTGAGCCTCCGAATCAGGAATAGCCAAATCCGCTTCACCAGGGAGCTTGACCGACGGGTTGTGCAGCACATCCAGAAAAACATTGGGCGGGACCGGTTTGCGCTGAGAGCCCAGCCGGCTTAAAGCGTCCGCCGCTTCATTCTTCCGTCGGTCCACGTGGTCCACCTGATAGCCTTTAAAGTGACCTGCAACAATATCCACCTCACGACGATATGCTGCCATGAGTGGGTCCTTGGAGTCCCAAATGCCAGATACTTGTTGAGCCACGAGGTCCGAGTCACCGAAGCACTTAACTCGACTTAGGTTCATCTCCTTAGCCATCCGGAGACCATGGAGCAGGGCTTCATACTCAGCTGCATTGTTAGTACAAGGGAACATTAAGCGGAGAACGTAACAAAACTTATCACCTCATGGGGAAGTTAATACGACTCCAGCCCCCGAGCCTTCCAATTGCCTGGATCCGTCAAAATGGATGGTCCAATATGTGTGATCCGGCTTTTCTTCAGGTGCTTGCATTTCCGTCCAATCATTGATGAAATCAACAAGTGCTTGAGACTTAACCGCTGTCCGAGGCACATACTTCAATCCGTGCGGCCCAAGCTCTATAGCCCACTTGGCAATCCGGCCAGTCGCTTCCCATTTCTGGATGATATCCCCCAAAGGAGCAGAACTGACCACCGTAATTGGGTGCCCTTGGAAGTATTGCTTAAGCTTCCAGCTTGCCATACAAAATCCGTACACCAGCTTCTGCCAATGCGGATACCTTTGCTTGGACTCAATGAGTACCTCGCTGATATAATATACCGGACGTTGAACCGGATGCTCCTTACCTGCCTCCTTTCGCTCCACCACAATAGCCACGCTGACCGCACGAGCATTAGCAGCAACATATAGCAGTAACGGCTCCTTGTCAATGGGAGTAGCGAGCACAGGCGGATTGGCCAATTGCCGCTTTAAGTCCTCAAATGCTTCATCAGCAGCGGAACTCCCGACGAACTGATCCGTCTTCTTCAACATCTGATACAAAGGGATTGCCTTCTCACCAAGGCGGCTGATAAACCAGCTTAACGCGGCAATCCGGCCTGCCAGGCGTTGAACATCATTGATACACTTCGGTTTAGCCAGGGAGGTGATGGCTGTGATCTTCTCCGGATTAGCCTCAATTCCCCTGTTGGACACCAGAAAACCCAATAACTTGCCCGCCAGTACACCAAAGACACACTTGTCCGGATTAAGCATCATCTTGTACGTCCTCAGGTTATCAAAGGTTTCCTTCAAATCGTCAACCAGAGTCTCCTTCTCCCTGGACTTAACCACGATATCATCCACATAAGCATGTACATTATGGCCAATCTGCTTGTGAAGACAATTTTGTACACACCATTGATAAGTTGCCTGGGCACTCTTGAGCCCAAAGGGCATAGACACATAGCAGAAGGCTCCAAAGGGAGTTATGAATGCCGTCTTCTCCTGGTCCTTAACTGCCATTTTAATCTGATGATAGCCAGAATATGCATCCAAAAAACTTAGACGCTCATAACCCGTCGTAGCATCAATAATTTGATCAATACGGGGAAGGGCAAAAGGATCTGCTGGACAAGCCTTATTAAGATCTGTGTAATCCACACACATGTGCCAGGTGCCGTTTTTCTTAAGGACTAGCACCGGATTGGCAAGCCACTCAGGGTGAAAAACTTTAACAATAAAACCAGCTGCTAAGAGCCTGGCTACCTCTTCTCCAATCGCCTTGCATCTTTCTTCGTTAAACCGGCGGAGGAACTACTTCACCGGTTTGTATTTAGGATCCACATTAAGGGTGTACTCAGCAAGTTGCCTCGGTACACCTGGAATGTCAGAGGGCTTCCATGCAAAAATGTCCCGATTCTCATGGATGAACTCGATGAGCGCGCTTTCCTATTTTGGATCCAAGTTGGCACTGATGCTGAACTGCTTGGACGAATCGCCAGGTACGAAGTCAACAAGCTTAGTTTCTGCTGCCGATTTGAACTTCAGGGCTGGATCATGCTCCGTAGTTGGCTTCTTTAATGGAGTCATGTCCGCCGGATCAACATTGTCCTTATAATATTTCAGCTCCTCGGTGGCACAAACCGACTCTGCGTAGGCCACATCTCCTTCCTCGCACTCCAAAGCGATTTTACGGCTTCCGTGAACCGTTATTGTCCCCTTGTGACCCGGCATCTTGAGCTGCAAATACACATAACAGGGCCGTGCCATAAACTTGGCATAGGCCGGTCGCCCAAACAGGGCGTGATATGGACTTTGGATTTTCACCACTTCAAACGTCAATGTTTCCGACCTGGAATCATGATCATCTCCAAAGGCCACTTCCAGAGCTATCTTACCAACAGGATATGCCGACTTGCCAGGTACCACACCGTGGAACACCATATTAGACGGTTGAGATTTTTATCTGTTAGTCCCATACAATGGAAGGTCTCATAGTACAAGATATTAATGCTGCTCCCTCCATCCATAAGCACTTTGGTGAACTTGTAACCTCCCACCTGAGGCGCCACCACCAGAGCCAACTGACCTGGATTATCAACCTGGGGAGGGTGATCCTCTCTGCTCCATATGATTGGCTGTTCAGACCTGCGTAGATAACGGGGCACGGCCGGTTCAACAGAGTTGACTGCCCGCCTCTGAACCTTCCGGTCTCGCTTGTCCAAGCTAGTGGTGAAGACATGGTACTGCCCATTATTCAACTGCTTTGGGTTGCTCTGGTAACCTGACTGTTGCTGCTGTTGGTTATAACCACCCTGGTTGTTCTGATTATTTTGATTATTATGTCCGCCCGGATTACCGTTAAACCCTGAACCGGAATTTCCTCCACCGTAACCTGGCCCGGATCCTGAGCCACCACCGGAGCCGTGATCATACTGGAAAGCATTAGAATTCTTGAACTCCTGCATAATAAAGCAATCCTTCCAAAGGTGGTTTGCTGGCACCTCCTTTGTCCCATGTCTTGGACAGGGCTGGCTCAGTAGATAATTTAGGCGGTCCGGGTTAGGGTTGGGTGCCCCACTGCGATTTGGCGGTTTACCCTTACGTCGCTGGCCCTTGTCCTGCGTGTTGGTATTAGCCACAAAGTCCATGTTACCATCCGCTTTACGCTTGCCTCCGCCACCATTGCCTGCCAAGTGATGCTGCTGACCTTTGGAGTTGTTGTTCCTCTTTCCCTTCCCCGCCTTGTCATCATCAGATTTGGGATCCTTGGTACTATCAGAATCAGCATACTTTACCAAAGCGGCCATGAGGGTCCCCATGTCAGTGCAATGGCGCTTCATCCGTCCCAACTTCAGCTTTAGGGGCCCAAACCGGTAGTTGCCTTCTAGGGTTAAGACTACGGTGTCAGCGTTGATGCGGTCTGATGAATGCAACACTTGTGAGACCCGGCGCACCCAATGAGTCGTCGATTCTCCTTCCTCCTGGACACAGGCAGCTAAGTCCACTATCAACATAGGCTGCTTACATGTATCCTTGAAATTACTGATAAACCGGGCCCGTAATTGGGCCCACGAACTGATAGAGTTGGCCGGTAAGCTTTTTAACCAAGTGCGGGCCGTTCCTTCAAGCATCATGGTGAAGTACTTCGCACATGCCGCATCATCCACATCAAACATCTCCATGGCCATCTCATAGCTCTCCACCCATGTCTCTGGGGGTTGATCCGCCGTGTAATTTGGTACCTTGCGCAGGCCCTTGAAATCCTTGGGCAGGCGCACATTGCGTAAAGCGGGGACAAGGCAAGGCACCCCCAAAGAACTAGAAGTAACACCGGGTTCGACCGAGATAGTTGGACGAACTGGCATAAGCTGCCGAGACTGATACTGCGCGGCTAACTCGGCCTCCCTGCGTGCTCGGGCCCGGTCCACCACCTCCTGAGCGTTATCAGCACCACCCGCCGGATTGTTGCCGCGGGGTGCTCCACGTCGTTCATTGCTTGACACTGCCGGTTCATCCATACACATGCTATAGCTCCGACTTGGGCGAGGGGTCGAGTGGATCCGGTCGCGGCTGTATGAGTATGCTTCCTGTTGGTCCAAAGCTGTCCTAAGAAGCTCTTTGACCCGTCGTGTCTCTACCGCCTGCGGCGAGTCACCTTCAATTGGAATGGCCTCCAGCCGTGCTGCAGCGGCAACAAGATTGTCCATTGGGTTGGAATAGTGACCCGGAGGTGTTGAAACAGCCTGAGGTATAACAGTGTTTTGACGAAGCGGATTCATCGGACGGGGCTGAACTGGCGCACCGGTCCCCGGAGCTTCCGGCTGGTTTTCCCCCAGCGGATTACTGGTTCCTGCTCCTGGGGTGTTGAAAAGGTCTCTGGCCTCGAAAACCGAAGGCAAACGGGATCGGTACTTCCTCTTCATGACTTCATGCGACGCGTTCTGGTCCAACATGAGCCTGTAGGCTTGTGCGTCTAAAGCGGCCCGCTCCGTGGTCATCCTGGCACTCTCAGCTGCCAGGTCCGCCTTGGCCTGGGTGATCTGTTCCTTCACCTTCGAAATCTCCGCGTTGTGGACTTCCTGATCCGCCGGATTAGCTTCTGCCATAAGCGCAGCCAATGCATCAAATAGATCTGATAGAACTTGAGCCGGCGGGCGTGCAGAGCTTCCTGCCCCGACAGCTGTCGCCGCTGCTGAACCGGAGGTTATTGGCGCAGCGGTCGAAGAATGAAGCGTTGCTTGTGTGCCGGCCATGAATATTCCAACTCGGTTGGGTAGATCAGAGGGGTCCGGAATACTGTCGCCATCGGAACAGCCCCCAATCCGGCCATCTTGTAGCTGATATAGAGATTCGGTTTCTCCGGTTGATGACTCGTCGCTGGAATAAATGACGGTCTCGCCGCGAGATTCTGATCCATCCTCGTAACTTCCCCCATGGATGACTCCCACGAAGGCACGCTTCACGACCGGTTTAACCCGGGCGGACCGCGCACGCTGAGCC
The DNA here is from genome assembly GCF_003073215.2 of Triticum urartu. NCBI lineage: Eukaryota > Viridiplantae > Streptophyta > Magnoliopsida > Poales > Poaceae > Triticum > Triticum urartu. The sequence goes on along the minus strand of NC_053026.1, from coordinate 314,659,043 downwards.
GTTTCGACGATGTCGGTGCAGATGTCCGGCTCAGGGCCTGGTTCACCGATCTTGCCAATGAAAACGTGTATGCCACCAAAGGGGACCCAGTACCCGTACTCAACTGAGCCGGCCTCAGGGCCCCAGCCTGCATCGTCGATGTAGAGCTTGTCGTGACGACTCTTAGTCATCCGGCCCATAGCGTAGCCCTTGAGTCCTTCAAAGCGGCCCTCCAAGAACTTGAAACCATCGTGTGATAGCCCCACGGTAGGCGCCAACTGTCGTGGTTTTGTCACGGCAGATGTCCTAGAGAAAGGACTTAGTCGTGGAGCCATCGCGACGGGTTAGCTTGAAGGGGTTAAAGCGGACACAGGGACGCAAGAGAGTTTATACTAGTTCGGCCCCTTCGATGAAGGTAAAAGCCTACGTCTAGTTGTGATGGAATTGATGGGGTTTCGATGACTAGGGAGCAAACAAGCTTCGCCTAAGTCTCGAGTTGTTGTCTGTTGTCCTTGAACCGCCGCCGGGTCGTCCCCTTATATACATAGGTGACGCCTGTCGGTTCACAGAGTCCCAATACCGGCTCATAGATGTGTCCGGTTTGGTCTCTACTTATTCCTAACTTATAATACAAGTTAAATACCAACGCCGGTTTACGGCTACAGGCCTTGAACCGACCATGGGCCTTGAGCTCTCGTCTGCCTTCTTGGGCTTTGACATAATTAACTACTGATGAAGGTAACCCGGCCCAGATAGGCTGGTTTACGCCCAGTAGTAATATCCCCAACATCCCCCGAAGACGAACTCTGTCGAGAAGGGCTACGACCCGAACTACAAGACATATGCTTTGGTTATTGTCTTCAGAAGTAATGTAGGATAATTTTACTATTAAGTACTTTTTGTTTACTTACAGCTCGGTAGAGGGCTGATCCCCTTGCGGGCACTGTGCGGCAAGAGTACCCTCCGAGGCAGGACCCTCTGGCGAAGATTTCTTCCCCCGTTTGGAAACCTTTGTTTCCGGGTCTTCAGAGGTGGTCCTCTTCCTTCCTTGGGGAGAGGGAATTTCAGATTCTTCTCCCTGGTTATCCTCCTTTGCGGAGGTGCTAATTCCCCCGGTTTGGATGAATAATGAGTGAGGCTGGCTCTCAGCCTCTTTACTCCCCCCCTTTATCTTCCCCTGAGGGCACCTAATAAGGCGCCGGCTCGAGCATTCTGGCTAGTACTGGATTTGCTGAGCCTTCGGGAAGGGGGGCTGAACACCTGATCATCTTCGCCTTTGTTACCCAGTCATGGTCAAGGAGCGACTTTTCAGAATGATGTTATGATAAATAAAAAGACAGCATGTTCGTCCACGAGATTACTTACCTGGGTATCTGGGCGATTACAGCTCAGACCCGCATCCTCGGTGATGTCCGGACACTTTATTTGTGGTCCGAAGAACAATTTGTACATCTCTTCGAGCGTCATGCCGAAGAAGTGCTGAATAGTTCGCGGTCCTTCCGGGTTGAATTCCCATATACAGAGGGGTCGACGTTTGCAAGGCAGGACTCGACGAACTAGCATGACTTGCATTACTGTGAACAGGCTGACATCTCTCTCGAGGAGATCTCGGATGCGACTCTGCAATATTGGCACATCATTTACTGGCCCCCAGTTCAGCCTCTTGCTGATCCATGACGTTAGTTGTGGTGGGGGGCCCGAGCGAAAGGCAGGGGAGGCTACCCACTTGGCACTTCGGAGAGCTGTGATATAAAACCACTCCCGTTGCCATAAACCAGACACCTCCGGGAAGGAACCCTCTGGCCATGGAACATCAACACTTTTGCTTATCATGGCACCTCCGCACTCTGCGTGTCGCCCCTCGATCATCTTTGGCTTCACATTGAAAGTCTTGAGCCACAGGCCGAAGTGCGGGGTAATGCGGAGGAAGGCCTCACACACGACGATGAACGACGAGATGTGAAGGAGGGAATCCGGGCCAGGTCATGGAAATCCAGCCCATAATAGAACATGAGCCCCCTAACAAAGGGATCCAGAGTGAGGCCTATCCCTCGGAGGAAATGAGATATGAATACAACGCTCTCGCCGGGTTCGGGAGTGGGAATGACCTGCCCTCGAGCAGGGAGCCTGTGCGAGATTTCGAGGGTCAAATACCTGGCCTCTCTTAGCTTCGTGATGTCTTCCTCTGTCACCGGCCTTGGAGGTTGGATCCGGACATGGTTGAAGGTCCGAAGTGCCTGAGTTGAGCCTTGGGTGTTGGAACTCGAGGCGGGGGAAGGATTCGATTGAGCACGAGAGGGGGAAAGGACAAGCCTTGGCCTCTTTATAAAGAGGGTGAATATCAAGCGTCCTCCTCGTGGCCGTTTGGGACTTGCCTAAAATCGAGGAGTCATACCAATGGGCACGATTGGGTTACCCACGTCCGTATTGATAAGAATCCCATAATAAGGAGGACACGATCTCTGCTTTGACAAGACGTGTCAAGAAAATCGCCTCGCAATATGTGCAGTGCTGGTTGAGAAAACGGTTCGAATAAAGACTGGGCCATGGCATAATGTCATGTTGCTAAACGTGTCAGCAGATTAGATTTGTGGAAATATTATTCTCTCTACGGTGGTATGTGGAACTTAATTTGCAGAGCCGGACACTATTCTTGTGTTCAAAATCTTCTATGGAGTATTCGGAAGAAGAACCCACCTTGCAATGTCGAAGACAAATCTGCGCGCCGGACTCATCGTCATTGAAGCCTGGTTCAGGGGCTACTGAGGGAGTCCTGGATTAGGGGGTCTCCGGACAGCCGGACTATATCCTTTGGCCGGACTATTGGACTATGAAGATACAAGATTGAAGACTTTGTCCCGTGTCCGGATGGGACTTTCCTTGGCGTGTAAGGCAAGCTTGGCAATACGGATATGAAGATCTCCTCCCTTGTAACCGACTTTGTGTAACCCTAGCCCCCTCTGGTGTCTATATAAACCGGAGGGTTTAGTCCGTAGGACAACAACAATCATACCATAGGCTAGCTTCTAGGGTTTAGCCTTTACGATCTCATGGTAGATCAACTCTTGTAATACTCATATCATCAAGATCAATCAAGCAGGACGTAGGGTATTACCTCCATCAAGAGGGCCCGAACCTGGGTAAACATCGTGTCCCCTGCCTCCTGTTACCATCCGCCTTAGACGCACAGTTCGGGACCCCCTACCCGAGATCCGCCGGTTTTGACACCGACAGTCACTCCGAGGCTTATGGAGGACACCATGCTGGAGATTGAACTGCACATAAGGTATTGCAATCCGGTTTTTATTGGCCTACTCTCTTCAAGGATGCCCGTAAGTTTGTCTTGTCTTGTGATGAATGTCAGAGAATTGGTAATATTAGTAGATGTCAAGAAATGCCTATGAATTATTCACTTGTTATTGAACCATTTGATGTTTGGGCCATTGATTATATGGGACCTTTTCCTTCCTCTAACGGGTATACACATATTTTAGTAGCTGTTGATTACGTTACTAAGTGGGTAGAAGATATTCCAACTAGTAGTGTTGATCATAACATCTCTATTAAGATGCTTAAAGAAGTTATTTTCCTGAAGTTTGGAGTCCCTAGATATTTAATGACTGATGGTGGTTCACATTTTATTCATGGTGCCTTTCGTAAAATGCTTGCTAAGTATGATGTTAATCATAGAATTGCATCTCCTTATCACCCACAGTCTAGTGGTCAAGTAGAATTGAGTAACAGAGAGCTCAAATTAATTTTGCAAAAGACTGTTAATAGATCTAGAAAGAATTGGTCCAAGAAACTTGATGATGCATTATGGGCCTATAGAACTGCATATAAAAATCCTATGGGTATGTCTCCGTATAAAATGGTTTATGGTAAAGCATGTCACTTACCTCTCGAACTAGAACATAAGGCATATTGGGCTATTAAAGAGCTCAATTATGATTCTAAACTTGCCGGTGAGAAGAGGTTATTTGACATTAGTTCACTGGATGAATGGAGAACCCAAGCCTATGAGAATGCCAAGCTGTTTAAAGAAAAAAGTTAAAAGATGGCATGATAAAAGGATACAAAAGCGTGAGTTCAATGTAGGTGATTATGTATTGTTATACAACTCTCGTTTAAGATTTTTTGCAGGAAAAATTCTCTCTAAATGGGAAGGTCCTTACATTATCGAGGAGGTCTATCGTTCCTGTGCCATAAAAATCAACAACTTCGAAGGCACAAATCCGAGGGCGGTGAACGGTCAAAGAATCAAACATTATATCTCAGGTAATCCTATAAATGTTGAAACTAATATCATTGAAACCGTAACCCTGGAGGAATACATAAGGGACACTTTCCAGAACGTTTCAGACTCCGAAAAGGAATAGGTATGTGGTACGGTAAGTAAACCGACTCCAAAACAGTTCTAATGGCAATTTTTCTCTGTTTTGGAATATTTAGAAAAATAGGAAAATAAGAAGCAGACCGGAAAGGACACGAGGCTTCCACGAGGGTGGAGGGCACGCCCCTGCCTCGTGGGCACCTCGTGTGCTCTCCGGACTCCGTTTTCTTGCACGATACTTCTTTTGGTCGGTAAAAATTCATTATATAATCTCCCGAAGGTTTTGACCATCGTATCACGCAAATATCCTCTGTTCTTGTTTCGAGCTGTTTTCTGTCAGGGTTGTCAAGACCAGGCATCATGTCGTCCCCATCCTCCAACAATGGTGACAACGATGCTTCTCTAATGAAGATAGAACTGAAGAGGGAAGAACCTATGGAGATCAACAAAGATGAAGGGATCAAGAAGGCCACGTAGGACCAAGTTCCGGCAGCAGAAGACATCCTTCAACTTGATCACAATCTTCTTACCCCAACTGAGATCGAAGCTTTCAAGATGATTGAGTTAGCTCGTATAAAAAACAAGTATCTCACACGTGAAAATATTTTGTCGAAGGAGCATATCATCTCACTCAAGGGCATTATCCGCAAGTTGGAGGACCTCCTACGCTCGATGTGCGACTATCCATCATCACGAACACCCTCTTCACCGACAAAGAAGGAGATACAAACACATGGGTATGGGCACTCCCCTGGGCAACTGCCAAGCTTGGGGGAGTGCCCCGGTATCGTATCACCATCACAACTTTTATCTTTACCGTTTTTCTTAGTTTTATCCTTTTGATAATATCTTGATCTAGTAGAATAAAGTTTTAGTATGATCTAGTTGTGAGTTTTGCTTTATGATCCCTCTATGTAATTGAGTCCATGAGCTATATAATAAATATTAGTGTTGAGTCAAGGGCTTGATTATTTTGCTATGATCTTGAGGAATTAAATAAAATAAAAGAGAAGAAATAAAAAGAAATAAAGAGATCATACAGATCTTATGGAGAGTAATGACTTCACATATAAAGAGTATGATGATTAAAAGTTGTTGAGAGTTGACAAACATAGTTTTGGTCATCGTTGCAATGAATAGGAAGTAATAAAGAAAGAGAGGTTCACATATAAATATACTATCTTGGACATCTTTTATGATTGTGAGAACTCATTAAAGTATGACATGCTAAGAGTTGACGTTGGACAAGGAAGACAACTTAATGGGTTATGTTTTCTTACATCTGAGATAAATTATATTGCAATGGATCATCCAAGATGTTGAGCTTGTCTTTCCCTCTCATGCTAGCCAATTTCTTTGCACCAAGTAGAGATACTACTTGTGCTTCCAAACACCCTTAAGCCAGTTTTGCCATGAGAGTCCACCATATCTACCTATGGATTGAGTAAGATCCTTCAAGTAAGTTGTCATCGGTGCAAGCAATAAAAATTGCTCTCTAAATATATAGCTAATTGGATGTGAGTCTTCATGAACTATTATTGTTGACATTACCCTTGAGGTAAAACGTTGGGAGGCAAAACTATAAGCCCATGTCTTTCTCTGTGTCCGATTAAAACTTCACACCCATAAATATTGCGTGAGTGTTAGCAATTGTGAAAGACTAAAAGATGGTTGAGTATGTGGACTTGCTGAAAAGCTCTTATATTGAATCTTTCCTATGTTATGATAAATTGCAATTGCCTCAATGACTGAGATTAGAGTTTGTTGGTTCTCAATGAAGTTTATGATTCATACTTGAAATTGTGATTGAATTGTTACTTTAGAATAAGAGATCATATGACAATATATATGTTGTTGTTCTAAGAATGATCATGATGCCCTCATGTCCGTATTTTATTTTTATCGACACCTCTATCTCTAAACATGTGGACATATTTTTCGATTTCGGCTTTCGCTTGAGGACAAGCGAGGTCTAAGCTTGGGGGAGTTGATACGTCCATTTTGCACCATGCTTTTATATCGATATTTATTGCATTATGGGCTGTTATTACACATTATGTCACAATAATTATGCCTATTCTCTCTTATTTTACAAGGTTTACATAAAGAGGGAGAATGCCGGCAGCTGGAATTCTGGGTTGGAAAAGGAGCAAATATTAGAGACCTATTCTACACAGCTCCAAAAGTCCTGAAACTTCACGGAAGTTATTTCCATAATATATAAAAAATATTGAGCGCAAGAAGTACCAGAGGGGGCCACCCACTAGCCACGAGGGTGGCGGCGCGCCCTACCCCCCTGGGTGCGCCCCCTACCTCATGGCCCCCCTGGTGGCCCTCCGATGCCCATCTTCTGCTATATGGAGTCTTTCATCGAGAAAAAAAATCATAAGCAAGCTTTCGGGACGAGACTCCGCCGCCACGAGGCGGAACCTTGGCGGAACCAATCTAGGGCTCCGGCAGAGCTGTTCTGCCGGGGACACTTCCCTTCGGGAGGGGGAAATCATCACCATCGTCATCACCAACGATCCTCTTATTGGGAGGGGGTCAATCTCCATCAACATCTTCACCAGCACCATCTCATCTCAAACCCTAGTTCATCTCTTGTATCCAATCTTTGTATCCAAACCTCAGATTGGTACCTGTGGGTTGCTAGTAGTGTTGATTACTCCTTGTAGTTGATGCTAGTTGGTTTACTTGGTGGAAGATTATATGTTTAGATCCATTATGCATATTAATACCCCTCTGATTATGAACATGAATATGCTTTGTGAGTAGTTACGTTTGTTCCTGAGGACATGGGAGAAGTCTTGCTATTAGTAGTCATGTGAATTTGGTATTCGTTCAATATTTTGATGAGATGTATGTTGTCTCCCCTCTAGTGGTGTCATGTGAACGTCGACTACATGACACTTCACCATTGTTTGGGCCTAGAGGGAGGCATTGGGAAGTAATAAGTAGATGATGGGTTGCTAGAATGACAGAAGCTTAAACCCTAGTTTATGCCTTGCTTTGTAAGGGGTTGATTTGGATCCATATGTTTCATGCTATGGTTAGGTTTACCTTAATACTTCTGTTGTAGTTGTGGATGCTTGCAATAGGGGTTAATCATAAGTGGGGTGCTTGTCCAAGTAAGGACAGTACCCAAGCACTGGTCCACCCACATATCAAATTATCAAAGTACCGAACGTGAATCATATGATCGTGATGAAAACTAGCTTATGATAATTCCCATGCGTCCTCAGGAGCGCTTTTCTCTATATAAGAGTTTGTCCAGGCTTGTTGTCGTGGAAACGTCACGGCGGATGTCCTGGTGTGAGGACTTAGTCGTGAGGTAACGCATCATTGTAGTAGCTTGAGAGGGGTTGAGCGGAATCGAGAGACGCAATGCAAGACAAGGATTTAGACAGCTTCGGGCCTCGGGAAATATCGTCCGGTAATAGCCCTACATGCTGTTTGTGGCTAGATCTCATTATGCTCATGAGAGAGTCGCCGCATAAGCCGGCTCCCCCTTTGTGTCTAGCCCTAGAGATTGTTTCTTGCTTGTCCCTCTTGGGGAGCCCTGACCCTCCTTATATATGTTGAAGGGGCGGGTTACATGTGGAGTCCTAGTAGGACTAGGACTAGTCTATCTTTTCTTACAAGTTGAATACAAGTCCGGGTCTTGCTTCCTCGTAAAGGAAATATTCATCATCCCTTTCCTCTTAAGCCGGCCCATCATAACATGAGCCAGCCTTCTGGGCGTTGGGCCTTGTCTTCTATCTGACCCGTCGTTAGGGCCATCCGTGAGTCGCCAGGTTCATGAGTCGCCACTCCGGCGGGTTACCAATGAAAACGCCAAGCCCGCCCGGGTCATACTTCCAGCCGGGGCATACCGCGGGGTATATCCCCAACATTAGCCCCCAGTTTAATTTGGATTTATCCATGTTAAACTGATCCTGTAAAATAAACACAAGAACAAACTTGATAGGTTGTGCTTCGGGTAAAATATTTTCCTGAACCGGCACCTGATCATCTTTATGTCCTTGTCATTTCCTCCTGGATGCGTACTCTAAGATCTTATAGCAAATCTCTTTTAACAGATATGTCCAAACCTTGCCAATGCAAAAATCCAGGCACTTCTTCTCAAAAAATCCAGGTCAATAGGCCAGCTTCATAAGCAATTTGCTGACATTAGCTCTTGTAGAGAAATATTATAAGAAATAATCCATTTGAGTCGGCCTTCAATGCTCTGATTTGACAAAAATATTGGTCTTGAAATATTCAACTGATATTCAGCCGGCTTAAAGATGTAGAACTTGCCGGTTTAATATTACCAAAATTACCAGTTTGTAAATATAGATGGCATCAAGTCATAATTGTTGCCGACGCCGGGTCATAATGATTGGTGACGCCGGGTCACTCTGATTTGCTCAAAACTGAGAATTCGAAAGTATTTCTTCTTATATCCATATCACCTGTAGCCCCCAAGTGCCGGGTTGTCTTGCAGCAACCTGGGACTTGTAATTGCCTTATGCTCATAAAATTTTCAACCAGTGTAGCCCCCAAGGGCCCGGGCATTATGCTTGTAATTCCCCGACACTTGTCCTTTGCTACAAAAAGGATTGGGCCATCTTGATGCACCTTATTTACTTTTATTACTTGCTACTCATTACAAATTACCTTATCACAAAACTATTTGTTACCGATAATTTCAGTGCTTGCAGAGAATACCTTGCTGAAAACCGCTTATCATTTCCTTCTGCTCCTCGTTGGGTTCGACACTCTTACTTATCGAAAAGGCTACGATAGATCCCCTATACTTGTGGGTCATCAATGATCAGGAGAGCCATCAATCCTTCAGCAATCCAACCGCGGAACTCTAAATAAAAGCACCAATGTCGGTGTCAAAACCGGCGGATCTCAGGTAAAGGGTCCCAAGCTGTGGATCTTGGATCAATGGGGAACAAGGGACTAGGGACGTGATGCTGACCCAGGTTTGGGCCCTCTCGGAGAGGTAAAACCCTACGTCCTGATTGATTATATTGCTTTTGTATATGAGGATTACAGAGTCGATCTACCACGAGATCAGATGAACTAAACCCTAAACTAGTAGGATAATGGTTTGTAGCGACCCGACCCGAATGGATCAAGTCTACTGTGCTCGGGTGTCATCCCTGGATCAGTAATGCTGACACCACACAGTACATCGAAGGATTTATAGCAGAGTGGCAATCACACACTTATTACATCGTTGTCTCAAAGAGAACTTATAACAATAAATATGGCTTAAGGCCATCTAATAATGATAACAGCGGAAGACTCGGAAGATAAATGGGTCCATCAACTCCAATGGCATCACTGAGTATAGAACCACGACCTAAAAGCACCTTACTCGTCGTCTGAAAAGTCTGCAACATGAGAAGTTGCAGCCCAAAAACGGGTCAGCACATGGAATATGCTGGCAATGTAACACATAGAGAGTAATGGAATGAAACAGCTATACTATATGCATATATGGCTGGTGGAAAGCTCTATGGTTACTGTTTTGCGTAAAGCCAGTTTTTCCCTACTGCAAAGGAATAAATTTATTTAACTATCATGGTGGTTGTGAAACATCGAGAATGGTTGACAGCATTCCGATCCCAATTAAGTGAACAATTAAAACCCAACAACATTAATTAGAAGTAACATGATGAGATTCACATGATATTCAAGTACTAGATACTCAAGTTGTCCATAACCAGGGACACGGCTAATCATGATTAGTTTGTACACTCTGCAGAGGTTTGCGCACTTTTCCCCACATGACTCGATCGCCTCCGTTTGTTTTCTCGCACTACATGGTGTTTGAGAGGACGGATGATCGAGACATAGTCTTTCAGAAGCGCCAGCACCTTACATGTGGGGTAGACCGTACCACCTACAACCCCTACATCTGCTAGTCCACCCCGTAAGAGTTCGCACAACTTAGTCAACTATGCCAGAGCCCATAGTAGCATGTGGCTGCACACGGAAGTTTCTAGCATGAATTATCTTATGATCCCTTTGAGCCTGGGTGGCGGTCCAAAAAAAACAGGCAAGTCCTGATAGACATCAGGTGCCTCAATCCACCCAGATGTGTGTTTAAGTTGCCACCTTAGATAAACCATTAATTAACAATACTCACATCTGTCATGGATATCACTCACCCAATCCACGTCTACTAGCATAGCATGGCATAATAAGCAAACGTAGAAGTAACTCCCAAGGGTTTCATAATAATACAGGTAATAGGTACTACCTCATCTACTTCCCATCCCACAATTTAATTAGATCCTAATCATGCAATGTGAGAGGATTGATCTAATGCAATAAAACATGGGTTGTAGAAAAGGTATGATCAAAGTGTTACTTGCCTTGCTGATGATCCGCGAGTCCTAGGGTTTCGAAGTAACAGGCGGCGCAATCCGGGTAATCTATCGCAGACAAACAACAAGCACACAATAAGTACTCATATAATGCACAGGTAAAACTCGAACAAAAGAATGAACCAGATAGTTCAACTTAAGAACTCCGGTTGCAAGGAAAGAACGAACCGAACAAAGAAACGGAAAACAAACGGCGGAAGAAAACAACTCGGTTCTAGCAAGTTGAATCTAGGTCAAATTTTACCGGGGCAAAAACTTGTTTAAGTTGATTAGACGGAACGGCGGTTTCGAAACGAAACTCCAGGCGCTTGAATCACCTGATTCCGATAAACGAGCGAGAAGAAAGACTAGAACGAAGATCGGATCTGAGATCGCGATCGCGGAAAAGAACGCGGAATAAAACCGACGAGAAAGAAAACGAAGAACGGTTAAACGAACGGACGTCGTTAACCGGGAAAGAATCGGTGATCACGTTAGTTGAGACGAACGGTCCGAAAGAAGAACGAAAACCGATCTAGGGTTTTCGGAAAAGAAACCGAAAAAGAAACGGAAAACCGATCTAGGGTTTCGGAAGAAAACCGAAACAAAAACCGGAAGAAAAGAAAAGAATCGGAGAGAAAACGGAACGGTTCTTTTAGGAAAAACCGGACCGGGGAAGAAAAAGAGAGGCGCGGCTACCTCGGGAGGCGGGCTCCGGGCGGCGGCGGCTAAGGGCGGCGGCGGCTAAGGGCGGCGGCGCGGCTAAGGCGGCGGCTTGGGGCTGCACGCTGCTGCTTACTGCGGCTTAGGAGGAGAGGGGCTTGGGGTTTTTGATGTGAGGAGAGGGGGGTGTTGGTATTTATATAGGTGAGGGGAGAGGAGACTTGGGGTAGGGGGAAAGCAAAAGAAAAAGAAACAAGGAAAGAGGGGGGCTAACCGGCCTAGAGACTCGGCCTAGAGCGAGAGGCGGCGGCTGCCTGCGCCTGGCGCCTGGCGCGCGCGCGGCTGGGGCTGGGGCCTGGCTGGCCGGCCTGCTGGCTGGGCCTTGGCCCAAGGCACTGCGAAGATTTTTTTTTAACGGTTCCGCGCAGAAAAACAAAAAAGAAAACTAACTAAACGAACTCCGAAAAACCTAAAGTAAATTTTCCCCGACTCCTCACAACGAGTCGAACAAAATGAACTTTACTCCGGGCCTAAATGCAATTTTCGAAAACGCGCATTTTTCCCTATCCAAATAAAATGCAAGTAAACACCGGAAAACAAAATTTGATTTATTCATTAGATCTTCATTTTTCCTAACTTTGGGAAAGTCATATTATTCCCTCTCTCATTTTTTTGATATTGGAAAAATAATTGAAGATGAAATAAATAAATCAAATGATCCTCTTTCAAATTTGAGAAGACTCTCAAATATGAAAATAACGAAATCTCCAACTCTCTCCGTGGGTCCTTGAGTTGCGTGAAATTTCTAGGATCAATCAAAAGGCAAGAAAATATGCTATGCATGATGATCTAGTGTATAACATTCCAAATTGAAAATTTGGGATGTTACATGGTTGTTGTTCTAGCCCTTATGGACTAAACCCTCTAGTTTATATAGACACCAAGGGTACTAGGGTTACACATGATCGGTTACAAAGGAAGGATAAACATGATGATTCTTCTTATCTTGACTTGGAGGACACACTAAGGCACCAAAAAGCTTCTTGTCCAGATACAAGGTCTCTTCATAATTCGGCCTCCTAGCTTCAACACAGTCCAATACTCCGGCCCATGAGGAATAGGTCGGCAGGCTGATGACCCCCTAATCCAGGACTCCCTCACATGTCCTCAAGAACAAAACTAACTACTCACAAACCATATTCATGTTCAAGATCAGAGGGGTATTGAATAGCATCAAGGATCTTAACATATAATCTTCCACCAAATAAATCAACTAGCATCAACTACGAGATGTAATCAACACTCACTACTGCAGGATGCTCCTAACACGTCACTACGATAAGAGACCCTTCGAGAAACTATGTGCGATGCAATAATCGCAAATAGTGTTGTATGAAAACCGTCAGAAATGTATAAAATATTTGTGATGACGGATGCATCAAACACGGTTCAGGTTTTAGTTGCGTGTGCGATGAAGGGCATACGGTTCATTTCAATTAACTGTTTGTGATAAGGAGGAACAAAAGAAACAGGCAGCCAGATGAAGGCGTGTGCGATATACAGCATACGGTTCACTGGGATGAACTGTGTGTGATTAGGCAACACAAAAGAAACAGTCAGCCCGATCAAGGTGTGTGTGATGTACAGCATACGGTTCACTCAGATGAACTGTTTGTGGTTAGGCAAGAGAACAGAAATGGTTCAATATAACAAGATGTGTGTGATACACGGCAAATAGGTCTGTAATCAGAAATGTGTGCGAAGATCGATAATAACGCAGACGATTGCTTCTAATAAGACGTATGTGATATGCTTTGTCTACACAACATCTATTGGCCGTTGTGGGACGGGCGGTCATCCGGATACGCCACAAGGATGTGAAGAGGCATTCCTATCAGCATGGACTAGCTGTTCCACCAGTAGCTCGTGTAAGAAAACTATCAAGTTAAGTGTATTGAGGCTGGAGCAGCCATCGGATGGGTGACTGGATGGGAAGTTGTGTCGATGTTAATTAGGTGATGGGATGGGTCATTTCGGTCAAATGACCGAAATGCCCCATTCCGTCAGCTAATTTAACCTCGAGGTCCTTGTTTTTTTAACACATGTTAAAAAAGGTCTACCGCATTACTTTTTTACAATGTGTGATATGTGCCATACAGTTGATCCATCCAACCTATTTGTGATGGAATAGGCCGTGTGTGTTGTGGGCAAACGCTTGCTAGTATTCAACCGTTTGGGATTGATGAATTCATCACCGACGGGTTCCCTAGTGTGGTCTGTGTTCATCTGATCATCATCTACTTCTTGTGCTAGCTCGATGCTAAGTTTCCATTAATTGATGGCATTTTATGAACACGCCATCGTTTCCCGCCATTTCCTCACATGTTTCCCGCCACCCTACTATATTGCGCATAGGGGGCGCACGACGCACGGAGGCGACAAGCGCAGCCTGTAGCACATCCACCTTTTCCAAGCATGCCAACCCACCAAAGCGCCGCCTCCGCCATCAACCTCGTCGACGAGGAAAATGAGTAGACGCCACGGCCCGTCGAGGCCAAGGCACTCCCCGAAAACGCGATGGATGACGCCGTGATGCGCATCATCACCAGGGTTGAGCAGACCTTTGGCGCATGGCACTTGAGCGCCGCGGATCAAGATAGGCATGTCAGCGCCGACAGGCTACAGCTCGCTGCACAACATGATCGATGGCACACCACAGAGCAAGCTAGGCGCATCCGTGCTGATAGGCTACGGCTCGCCGCACGGTGAGACCATTGGAGCGACACAGAGCGAGAGGCGCGGCGCGCCACACAACAAGAGTGGATCAAGCGGCGCTTGCCTGCCGTCGACACAGCGTCGCAGCTGGGTACACGTCCCATTAGTGCCCCCATTCCCCGCCAGGAGTGGGCAAAGGCCCTCAGCGCCATACTTGCACCAGAGGCCGGCCGCGCCGTACTTTCACCGGACGCCCGCCGCGCCGTTCGCCTTGTCTGCAGCCCGCTGGATGCCAACGTGCTGGTCCGTTGGCTCGACCGCCTCCTTGGCCCAGGTGTCCACCTGGGCATTCTCGAGCTGGTGATCTCTGATGAAATAGCCAACTTGGAGCTCGAGATCGCGCTCCAAATGTACCGCGAGCGTGTCGACCGCTTGGACAAACGCCTGCACGAGTTCAGGCAGAGCCAAGAGCTACCCTAGGCAAGGGCTTCTGGTCATGGTCTCATGGACGCGTTTTATTTTGAAAAGTCGTTTCGACATGGATAGCTATGTGTTCACAGAAATCATAGTATTGCTTTGTTTATTGCTCTATTTCAATGTGTCTACTCTGTTTTCCATTCTTATATGTTTTGTTTCAATGTGTGTATATACTCTTTTCGTTCTGTATATGTGGATGATAACAGCTAGATTCAAATTAGTATACAAAAACAGATAGAAAATGGAATTCATAATATATATATATATATATATATATTAATTGTTCATTAGATCATCACAAAAAATATATATATATATCATCACATATACGTGATGATACTTAACTACTAGGTACAATGCATAAAATTGAAAACAATCAATACTAAAACTAATAATCACTCCTGGGGCCAGTATTCCGGCAGCCCCTCACCGGCAGCTCCCTGGTGCGTGGCGTTTTCCTAGTGCGGAGGCAGTACTCCGACTCCTCTGCCTCGCAGTGCTTGACGTACCTATCTGCCTCTTGCCGGCGGACGCGCGCGGCCGATCTTGCCATTTCATTGGGCGCCCATCGGAGCTCCTCGTCGATGGCACACTGGAGCTTGTCGGCCCACCTCCACACATCGACGAGGCACCCAGCGCCTATGACCTTCCTCGCGAAGTACCCATCTTCGTACACCTCCTCGGCACGATGACGCACCCGCCCCCAAAGCTCCGCTGCCTCCTTTTTCTAGGCAGCATCACGGGCTTCACGGGCCGCCGGTACCTAGCTTCCTCCTTCGCCATCTCCTTCTTGAATGCCACTTCCCTGGTTTTCTCAGCCGGCGGCAGCGACTTCCACAGACAAAGATTGTACTGGCCCCAAAACCAATCCAAAGTTGGGGGGTCCAGCGCAACCTCGTCAGGCGGCGCGTAGGGGTGCTCGTCGCTGCTAATCGAGTGAGCGTCCTTGGGGGGCGGCGACTCCTCGTCGGCGCGTGGACAGACCGGCGGCGCCATGGCAGAGATTTGAGAGAGAGAGAGAGGGCGAGCGAGGGGAGGATGTAGATGAGAATGCAGGCGGGACGACGTGAGCAAGGTTGTATTTATTGGTGGTCGGAATGTAGATCGACGGGGGCAGTACACACGCCGGTCGCCGGAATTTAAGAGTATTGTAGTTTGAATTACACACGATTCCCACAGCAAAATCCGTGTGTGAACATAATAGCCAAAATCCGGGTGTGAACATAATATTTGACGGTTTCCAATGCAGAATCGTGTCTGATTAATGATCTCCGCCATTCACCTACCAAACCTCGAGCCATGAGATAGACTGCCAATCGTGTGGGGGCCGGTTGTCTTGCCAGATCTTTACATTTTCTTTTTTGAACACCAGATATTTACATCATCTGATATTTTTTAACTCACACACAAGTACACAAAATATGATTTTTCAAACCATTTTGGTTAGGTGTTGCATGTAGATGTAGTTCAAATTTGAATTACGGTCATTAAATGGTTAGAAAATCACTTAAATGTCTTTAAAAGGTCAAATGACCCCTAAAATTTTCCAATTTTTCACATGACAGTTGTATTAGTGCACGTTAAACAGAGGAAAAAATTTAAAGGCCGTAAGAGGAAGCTATCTCCCATCCGTCAGCAAACATGCATTGTTCCCTCTCAGGACCACGAACCTTCTAGTGAGTTGCTCCGGTTTGCGAGTGGTGTGTGTCCAAACTTTCGTCAAACATGCCAATTTTTTACCACATCATCTTGGTGGCATGACATTAAATCAAGCAAGGTTTCATCTTTTTCTGATCATATTTTACTTCTTTGGAATTAAAATGCCATGGTATGCACTCCATGCATGTGACCATGCCTTCACACCAATATGTTTGAAATTTCCTTATAATTTACTGCACATGGAATTAATTCGCACACAAGTACACAAAAATATGATTTTTCAAACCATTTTGGTTAGGCGTTGCATGTAGATGTAGTTCAAACTTGAATTATGGTTATTAAATGGTTAGAAAATCACTTAAATGTCTTTAGAAGGTCAAATGACCCCTGAAATTTACCAAATTTTCACATGATAATTGCACAAAACGTAGGAAAAAATTTGAAGGCCATAAGAGGAAGATATCTCCCGTTCGTCATCAAACATGCATTGTTCCCTCTCGGGACCACAAACTTTCTAGCGAGTTGCTCCGATTTGTGAGGGGCGTGTGTCCAAACGTTCGTAAAACATACCAATTTCTTTACCACATCATCTTGGTGGCATGACATTACATCAACGGAGGTTTCATGTGTTTCTGATCATTTTTCTATTTTTTTTGAATTAAAATGCCATGTCACTCTATGCATACGTATGCATGTGTCCATGTCGTGAGACCAATATGTTTGAAAATTCCTTCTAATTTACTGCAAATGGAATTAACTCGCACACAAGTACACAGATATGATTTTTCAAACCGTTTGGTTAGGCGTTGCATGTAGATGTAGTTCAAATTTTAATTACGGTCATTAAATGGTTAGAAAATCACTTAAATGTCTTTAAAAGGTCAAATGACCCCTAGAATTTTCCAAAATTTCACATTACAGTTGTAGTAGTGCATGTTCGACGTAGAAAAAATTGAAGGCCATAAGAGGAAGCAATCTCCCGTTCGTCATCAAACATGCATTGTTCCCTCTCGGAACCACGAACCTTCTAGCGAGTTGCTCCGGTTTGTGAGGGGTGTGTGTCCAAACTTTCGCCAAACATGCCAATTTCTTTACCACATCATCTTGGTGGCACGACATTATATCAACCAAGGTTTCATGTGTTTCTGTTTTTTTGGAATTAAAATGCCATGCCACTCCATGCATAGGTGTCCATGTCGTGATACAAATATGTTTGAAAATTCCTTCTAGTTTACTGCACATGGAATTAACTCGCACACAAGTACACAAATATGATTTTTCAAACTGTTTTGGTTAGGCGTTGCATGTAGATGTAGTTCAAATTTGAATTACAGTCATTAAATGGCTAGACAATCACTTAAAATGTCTTTAAAAGGTCAAATGACCCCTAGGATTTTCAAAAATTTCACATTATAGTTGTAGTAGTGCACGTTAGACGTAGAAAAAAAATTGAAGGCCGTAAGAGGAAGCTATCTCCCGCTCGTCATCAAACATGCATTGTTCCCTCTCGGAACCACGAGCCTTCTAGTGAGTTGCTCCGGTTTGTGAGACGTGTGTGTCCAAACTTTGGTCAAACATGCCAATTTTTTACCACATCATCTTGGTGGCATGACAACCAAGGTCTCATGTGTTTCTGATTTTTTTTATTTTTTGGAATTAAAATGTCATGTCACTCCATGCTTAATTGTGTCATAGCCGTTAGACCAATATGTTTGAAAATTCCTTCCAATTTACTGCACATGGAATTAAATCGCACACAAGTACACGAAATATGAGTTTTCAAACCGTTATGGTTAGCTGTTGCATGTACATGTAGTTCAAATTTCAATTACGGTCATTAAATGGCTAGAAAATCACTTAAATGTCTTAGAAGGTCAAAAGACCCCTGAAATTTTACAAAATTTGACATGACAGTTGTATTAGTACTACGAAATTTCTCCTTCATTTAAAACACCATCCGTTCGCACTTTATTCCAAATTCGTCTTTCACAACTAATAAAAAATATCTACAACATCACACACATTTGTTTTCTAGGAACCTTTTGCAATGAAAATATCAAGGTCTATTTAAGTCTCCCTCCTTAAGCTTCGCCGACTCATCTGCTCTAGTGTCGGCAACCCCCGAATCCACGAATCCCGATCCTCATTCCCGCACCCCCTTCTTGCAAAGATTACGCCATGGAAACGCTTCGTGAAGGCCCGTATGATGCCCCCCCCCCCCCCCCGAGCGCTGCCACCTGCGCCGAGAGTGCCGCCGCATCCACACTGAGCACGGCAGCGTCCACCGAGAGGGCGTCTGCGGCAGCCGATAGGGCAGCTGCAGCAGCCGAGACGGCTGCAGCTACTGCTATGACGGCAGCTGCAAACGTCGAGAGCGCTCGAGCTGTCGTCCGTGCCGCTGATGTCACCCTGGCACAGGTCGAGGCCATCCACGGCAAGATCGAGGATGCACACACCAAGATATTCCAGGCCACCTCACACCCCAGCATGCAACCCACGTCTGAAAAGGCGGCGGTGGCCATGGAGCACCTGCTTCCTCATGAGGTCGCCGAGCAGGAGCTGGAGATGCAGGAGGCGGCGGAGATCGAGGAGCGCTAGGAGGAGGAGTTGCACATGGCCGAGGTCGAGGTAGAGAAGAGTCTGTCTGTCGAGAAATCGGCGACGGAGTACCAACGCGAGCTCTGGCGCAGCCACTACTACGAGTACTACAACCTTGAGGGCGGCGTCGGGGACGAGGACGAGGACAAGGTCGACTTCAGCAGGGGGGACGCAGAGTCCACTAACGGTGGCATGTCTCCAGGACAAGTCGTCGACGTCTCGTCTCACACCGGTGATGCATAGGCCGGTGCGGCGGCGGATTTTTAATTATCCATACTTAGGCTTTGTTTTTAATGTTGGTCTTCTGTTAGAGCAATGTTTAGATCAACTGGCTCTGTGTAATTAATAAAATTGCTCGATTCAGTAAGTGTGGTCTGTCTGCTGTACGCTCTTTTGTGTGCCCAAATTAGCAACCGATGTTAAATTATGCAATGATGTACCCGGAGAATTGTCCACCAAAATTTGAATTATCAAACTTATCCCATGCGCGTAAAGCAGAAGAATCGTTTGCGATGCACACAATCGTTCAAAGTGAGTGGTCCGGCGGCACCGCACGCGTTCAAAGTGAATGTGCCCATGCCTTGACACCAAAATTTGAATTATCAAACTCATCCCATGCGTGTAAAGCAGAAGAATCGTTTGTGATGCACAAAATCGTTCAAAGTGAATGGTCTGGCGGCATCGCGCGCAAAGTTTCCCTCCATATTTCCAAAATTTTGGCCTACCGCCAAAATATCTACCCCCGCCCCCCTTTCCCCACCCCCTTTTCTCCCCGACCACAAGTCACATTTCCCCTGTTTCATCCTTCACTCCTTCCTTGCTAAGCTATAGCCGCTTCCTCGCTCTCACCGTCTCGCATCCTACCACTGGGGTCGCCATGGACTTCTTCAAAGACATCTCCAGTGATTCCTCCTCCGGCGACTACTCCTTCACCACCCGGGTATGCCTCTCTTCTATCTCTCGGGCTATGACTTGGAATGAAGGATTTTTACCCGGAGGTCGATTTGAGTCGTTTCTTCCTCATGTAGCTCCCTAAGACCATCAGTGGCAACGAATGGAGCGGGGTGGCTGAAGATCTATCTGCTCCCTGTCACCATCAATCTCCATGCGTGAAGCTAGTTGCGTTTGATTCTATGGACAATGGGAGGAAGTTTCTGGCATGTGTAGAGAAGGTTAGACCCTCTTTCGTTGTTACAAATCATTTGTTAGATGTGATTCTGATACGTCTCCAACGTATCTATAATTTTTGATTGTTCCATGCTATTATATTATCAACCTTGGATGTTTTATATGCATTTATATGCTATTTTATATGATTTTTGGGACTAACCTATTAACCTAGAGCCCAGTGCCAGTTTCTGTTTTTTCCTTGTTTTTGAGTATCGCAGAAAAGGAAAACCAAACGGAGTCCAATTGACCTGAAATTTCACGGAGATCATTTTTGGACCAGAAGAAGCCCACGGAGTATCGGAGATGGGCCAGAAGAGTCCCGAGGCCACCACGAGGGTGGGGGCGCGCCCTACCCCCCTGGGTGCACCCCCCTACCTCGTGGACGCCTCGGGGACCCCCCGAACTTGTTCCTGACTCCAACACCTCTTATATATACCCAAACTTCCAGAAAGAAACCTAGATCGGGAGTTCCGCCGCCGCAAGCCTCCGTAGCCATCGAAAACCAATCTAGACCCGTTTCGGCACCTTGCTGGAGGGGGGAATCCCTCTCTGGTGGCCATATTCAACATCTTGATGCTCTCCATGACGAGGAGGGAGTAGTTCACCCTCAGGGCTGAGGGTATGTACCAGTAGCTATGTGTTTGATCTCTCTCTCTCTCTCATGTTCTTGATTTGGCACGATCTTGATGTATCGTGAGCTTTGCTATTATAGTTAGATCTTATGATGTTTCTCCCCCTCTACTCTCTTGTAATGGATTGAGTTTTCCCTTTGAAGTTAGCTTACCAGATTGAGTCTTTAAGGATTTGAGAACAATTGATGTATGTCTTGCATGTGCTTATCTATGGTGACACTGGGATATCACGTGATCTACTTGATGTATGTTTTGGTGATCAACTTGTGGATTTCGTGACCTCGTGAACTTATGCACAGGGGTTGGCACACGTTTTCATCTTGACTCTCCGGTAGAAACTTTGGGGCACTCTTTGAAGTTCTTTGTGTTGGTTGAATAGCTGAATCTGAGATTGTGTGATGCATATCGTATAATCATACACTACAAAAAAAGACACATCCGTGACATTTTGGGCCGAATGAATTTTTTTTGTCATACATATGACACTTCTATGATGATAATTGTGACAAAACCCGGTATCATCATAGATGTGGTGGGCTCCTACTTCTATGACAAAAAATCATGACAGAAAATGGGCTTTTCGTCCTAGGCGGGCCGGAGACGCAGCTGCATGACATTCTTTGGGCCGTCCATGACGGAAAAAACCGTGGTAGAAGCGAGGGGAAGGAAAATTTCGGGGAGTTCCCGGTTACGGTGGGAGGTCAGGGTCGAGCGATGCGCGTTTCTCTCGTAGATGTACGCGCGTGTGTGCGAGGCGTTGGCTCTAACTAAACCCGAGCAAGGCGTTGGGCTCTAACTGAACCCGAGCGATTGCACTGCAGGCTACGCGTTACTGAACCCGAGCGATCGATTGATGGCTGTTAACTGAACCCGATCGAGCGATTCCTTCGCTACTGCTCCTACCTGAAGCCGATCGATTGGATGAATAGTGAGCGTTGCGGGGGGGGTGGATGAACAGTGAGCGGTGGCGTTGCCTCTGGACGAACATGACCCCGTGGTGTGGAAGGCTGGATGAACAATAGACAGTGGAGGGGTGCCCGTGGAGGGGTGGTTGAACAGGACCCCGTGGTGTGGAGGGCTGGATGAACAGTAGACGGTGGAGGGGTGCCCGTGGAGGGGTGGTTGAACAGTAGCCGGTGGAGTAGTGCGCGGTGGAGGCTGGATGAACAGGAGCCCGTGGAGGCTGGAGGAGGTCGACGGTAGCCCATGGAGGCTGGAGGAGGTCGACGGTGGAGATGAACAGTATCCCGTGGAGTCCCGTTTTGCGGTACGCCACACCCCTCCCGATGAACAGGACCCTCATTTCGCCCGTAGGAGGTCCGTTTCATCCATTTTGCGGTACGCCACACCCCTCCTGATCAACAGGACCCCCGTTTCGACCATAGGAGGTCTGTTTCCTCCATTTTGCGGTACACCAGACCCCTCCCGATGAACAGGACCCCGTTTCGAACGTGGCCGGTCGAACACAAGGCCGTTTTCTCCGTTTTGCGGTACGCTAGGCCTCGTTTCCATCCCTTGTTCCGTCCAAGCCCTCCCGATGACACGACTACACATTCCGTTCCGACCCAGCCGGTTGGCTCCCACGCGTTCTGATACGTCTCCAATGTATCTATAATTTTTTATTGCTCCATGCTATATTATCTGTTGTTTTAGACATTATTGGGCTTTATTATCCACTTTTATATTATTTTTGGGACTAACCTATTAACCGGAGGCCTAGCCCAAAATTGTTGTTTTTGCCTGTTTTAGGGTTTCGAAGAAAAGGAATATCAAACGGAGTCCAAACGGAATGAAACCTTTGGAAACGTGATTTTCTCATCAGATAAGATCCAGGAGACTTGGACCCTCCGTCAAGAAAGCCACGAGGTGGTCACGAGGGTAGGGGCACCCCCCTAGGGCGCGCCCCCTGCCTCGTGGGCCCCTCGAAGGTCCACCGACGTACTTCTTCCTCCTATATATATCCACGTACCCCCAAACGACTGGGGACGGAGCCAAAACCTAATTCCACCACCGCAACTTTCTATATCCATGAGATCCCATCTTGGGGCCTGTTCCGGAGCTCCGCCGGAGGAGGCATCGATCACGGAGGGCTTCTACATCATCATCCAAGCCCCTCCGATGAAGTGTGAGTAGTTTACTTCAGACCTACGGGTCCATAGCTAGTAGCTAGATGGCTTCTTCTCTCTTTTTGGATCTCAATACAATGTTCTCCCCCTCTCTCGTGGAGATCTATTCGATGTAATCTCCTTTTTGCGGTGTGTTTGTTGAGATCGGTGAATTGTGGGTTTATGATCAAGTCTATCTATGAATAATATTTGAATCTTCTCTGAATTATTTTATGTATGATTGGTTATCTTTGCAAGTCTCTTCGAATTATCAGTTTGGTTTGGCCTACTAGATTGGTTATTCTTGCCATGGGAGAAGTGCTTAGCTTTGGGTTCGATCTTGCGGTGTCCTTTCCCAGTGACAGAAGGAGCAGCAAGGCACGTATTGTATCGTTGCCATCGAGGATAACAAGATGGGGTTTTTATCATATTGCATGAAACTATCCCTCTACATCATGTCATCTTGCTTAAGGCGTTACTCTGTTTTTAACTTAATACTCTAGATGCATGTTGGATAGCGGTCGATGAGTGGAGTAATAGTAGTAGATGCAGAATCATTTCGGTCTACTTGTCTCGGACGTGATGCCTATATACATGATCATACCTAGATATTCTCATAACTATGCTCAATTTTGTCAATTGCTCAACAGTAATTTTTTCACCCACCGTAGAATACTTATGCTCTTGAGAGAAGCCACTAGTGAAACCTATGGCCCCTGGGTCTTTTTCTCATCATATCAATCTCCATCACTTTATTATTGCTTTGCTTTTACTTTGCTTTTACTTTATTTACTTTGCATCTCTATATCAAAAATACCAAAAAAAATTATTTATCATCTCTATTAGATCTCACTTTCTTAAGTGACGTCAAGGGATTGACAACCCCTAAGCACGTTGGTTGCATTGAGCTATTGTTTTTGTGTAGGTACGAGGGACTCGAGCGTAGCCTCCTACTGGATTGATACCTTGGTTCTCAAAAACTAAGGGAAATACTTATGCTACTTTGCTGCATCATCCCTTCCTCTTCGGGGAAATCCAAGGCAGTGCTCAAGAGGTAGCAAGAAGAATTTCTGGCGCCATTGCTGGGGAATCTGCGCAAAAGTCAACATACCAAGTACCCATCACAATCCCTATCTCCTGCATTACATTATTTGCTATTTGCCTCTTGTTTTCCTCTCCCCCCACTTCACCCTTGCCGTTTTATTCGCCCTCTCTCTCTATCCTCCCTCTCTTTCTCTATTTGCCTCTTTTTGCCCGTTTCTTGTTTGCTCGTATGGTTGGATTAGTTGTTTATTTATTACTAAACAGAGAACCTAAGATCTATGGATCCTCATCCACTTGCTAATCTTTTTAAGAGATCCAATTATGATGAACCAATTGCTAGTGAGTTTTGTGCACTAGATTATCTTTATGAAGTTTTGCTTGAAATTCATGAATCCGAAAAGTGTGATGAATTACTTTATGAAGCGATTCACGATAGATCTTTGAATAAAAAGCATGATTGCAATGATTTTACTATAAATTCTCTTGAGGTCAATTGTGCTAATAATATGCAAAACCCTAAGCTTGGGGATGCTAGTTTTGCTATGTCTACTACTTGTTGTAATGATCATGATTGGGGTGATTCTTCTTATGATATTGAAAATTTATTTAAACCCCATGATGAATATGAGATTGATAATAGTGTTTGCAATATTATTAAAAGTGGGTTTGGAAAGGTCATGACTTTACTTAATGTTAATCCCACTATTTTGGAAGAGTTTCAACTTTGCATGCATATGGATAGTGTTGAAAATATTTTGTGTGATAGATATTTTGTTGAATTTGCTTATGATCCCTCATGCAATTATTATGAGAGAGTAAAATATGGTGGTAGAAATTTTCATGTTACAAAATTACCTCTCGTTATGTTGAGATTGCTATTGTTTCTTTCCGCTTCCTTGCATATGCTAGTTTTTGCTTGTGTTGACAATTTGTTTGCCTATAAAATGCCTATGCATAGGAAGTATGTTAGACTTAGATGTGTTTGTCACTTGCTTTATGATGCTCTCTTTGTGCTTCAATTCTTGTCTTTCATGTGAGCATCATTAAAATTAACAATGCCTAGCTTTAAGGATTTAAAGAAAAGCGCTTGTTGGGAGACAACCCAATATTTATCCTTTCCTGTTATTCAATAAATAATTATCTAGCCTCTGTTTTTGTTGTGTTTTTTGTGTTTAATTAGTGTTTGTGCCAAGTAGAACCGTTAGGAAGACTTGGGGAAAGTCTTGTTGAACTTGCTGTAAAAAAACAGAAACTTTAGCGCTCACAAGAACTGCTGTCATTTTTATTTGGAAAGTGATATTTAGTTAATTCTTTTTTCAGATGATTAATAGATAAATTCCTCACGTCCATCAATTTATTTTAGAATTTTCGGGGTTCCAGATCTTGCGCTAGCTACAGATTACTACAGACTGTTCTGTTTTCGACAGATTCTGTTTTTCGTGTGTTGTTTGCTTATTTTGATGAATCTATGGCTAGTAAAATAGTTTATAATCCATAGAGAAGTTTTAATACAGTAGTTTTAACACCCATATAAATAAATAATGAGTTCATTACAGTACCTTGAAGTGGTCTTTTATTTTCTTTCGCTAACGGAGCTCACGAGTTTTCTACTTTAAGTTTTGTGTTGTGAAGTTTTCAAGTTTTGGGTAAAGATTTGATGGATTATGGAACAAGGAGTGGCAAGAGCCTAAGCTTGGGGATGCCCATGGCACCCCCAAGATAATCTAAGGACACCTAAAAGCCAAAGCTTGGGGATGCCCCGGAAGGCATCCCCTCTTTCGTCTACTTCTATCGGTAACTTTACTTGGAGCTATATTTTTATTCACCACATGATATGTGTTTTGCTTGGAGCGTCTTCTATGATTTGAGTCTTTGCTTATTAGTTTACCACAATCATCCTTTATGTACACACCTTTTGAGAGAGCCATACATGATTTGGAATTTGATAGAATACTCTATGTGCTTCACTTATATCTTTTGACCTTTATAGTTTTGCTCTAGTGCTTCACTTATATCTTTTAGAGCACGGTGGTGGATTTGTTTTATAGAAACTATTGATCTCTCATGCTTCACTTAGATTATTTTGAGAGTCTTAATAGCATGGTAATTTGCTTAAAATCCTAACGTGCTTGGTATGCAAGATTAATAATAAAACTTTCATATGAGTGTGTTGAATACTAAGAAGAAATTGATGCTTGATAATTGTTTTGAGATATGAGGATGGTGATATTAGAGTCATGCTAGTTGAGTAGTTGTGAATTTGAGAAATGCTTGTGTTAAAGTTTGTGATTCCCGTAGCATGCACATATGGTGAACTGTTATGTGATGAAGTCGGAGCATGATTTATTTATTGATTGTCTTCCTTATGAGTGGCGGTCGGGGACGAGCGGTGGTCTTTTCCTACCAATCTATCCCCCTAGGAGCATGCGCTTAATACTTTGCTTTGATAACTTCTAGATTTTTGCAATAAGTATATGAGTATTTATGACTAATGTTGAGTCCATGGATTATACTCACTTTCCTTCCCTCCACCATTGCTAGCCTCTCTAATACCGCGCACTTTTTGCCGGTATCATACACCCACCAAATACCTTCCTCAAAACAGCCACCATACCTACCTATCATGGCATTTCCATAGCCATTCCGAGATTTATTGCCATGCAACTTTCCACCGTTCCTTTCATTATGACACGCTCCATCATTGTCATATTGCTATGCATGATCATGTAGTTGACATTGTATTTATGGCAAAGCCATCGTTCATAACTCTTTCATACATATCACTCATGAGTCATGGCACATCCCGGTACACCACCGGAGGCATTCATATAGAGTCATATTTTATTCTAAGAATCGAGTTGTAATTCATGAGTTGTAAGTAAATAAAAGTGTGATGATCATCATTATTAGAGCATTGTCCCAGGGAGGAAAGGTTGATGGAGACTATGATTCCCCCACAAGTCAGGATGAGACTCCGGATGAAAAAAAAGAGGCCATAAAAAGAGAAAGGCCCAAATAAAAAAATGAGAGAAAAAGAGAGAAGGGGCAATGTTACTATCCTTTTACCACACTTGTGCTTCAAAGTAGCACCATGATCTTCATGATAGAGAGTCTCTCATTATGTCACTTTCATATACTGGTGGGAATTTTTCATTATAGAACTTGGCTTGTATATTCCAATGATGGGCTTCCTCAAAATGCCCTAGGTCTTCATGAGCAAGCGAGTTGGATGCACACCCACTTAGTTTCTTTTGAGCTTTCATATACTTATAGCTCTAGTGCATCCGTTGCATGGCAATCCTTACTCACTCACATTGATATCTATTGATGGGCATCTCCATAGCCCGTTGATACACCTAGTTGATGTGAGACTATATTCTCCCTTTTTGTCTTCTCCACAACCACCATTCTATTCCACCTATAGTGCTATATCCATGGCTCACGCTCATGTATTGCGTGAAGATCGAAAAAGTTTTGAAAATGTCAAAAGTATGAAACAATTGCTTGGCTTGTCATCGGGGTTGTGCATGATTTAAATACTTTGTGTGGTGAAGATAGAGCATAGCCAGACTATATGATTTTGTAGGGATAGCTTCCTTTGGCCATGATATTTTGAGAAGACATAATTGCTTTGTTAGTATGCTTGAAGTATTATTATTTTTATATCAATATGAACTTTTGTCTTGAATCTTTTGAATCTGAATATTCATACCACAATTAAGAAGATTTACATTGAAATTATGCCAAGTAGCACTCCGCATCAAAAATTCTATTTTTATCATTTACCTACTCGAGGACGAGCAGGAATTAAGCTTGGGGATGCTTGATACGTCTCCAACGTATCTATAATTTTTGATTGCTCCATGCTATATTATCTACTGTTTTAGACATTACTGGGCTTTATTATCCACTTTTATATTATTTTTGGGACTAACCTATTAACCAGAGGCCCAGCCCAGAATTGCTGTTTTTTGCCTGTTTTAGGGTTTCAAAGAAAAGGAATATCAAACGGAGTCCAAATGGAATGAAACCTTTAGAAACGTGATTTTCTCATCAGATAAGATCTAGGAGACTTGGACCCTCCGTCAAGAAAGCCACGAGGTGGTCACGAGGGTAGGGGCGCCCCCCCTAGGGCGCCCCCTGCCACGTGGGCCCCTCGAAGTTCCACCGACGTACTTCTTCCTCCTATATATATCCACGTACCCCCAAACGATCGGGGACGGAGCCAAAAACCTAATTCCACCGCCGCAACTTTCTGTATCCACGAGATCCCATCTTGGGGCCTGTTCCGGAGCTCTGCCGGAGGAGGCATCGATCACGGAGGGCTTCTACATCATCATCCAA
This sequence comes from Triticum urartu, assembly GCF_003073215.2. Lineage (NCBI taxonomy): Eukaryota > Viridiplantae > Streptophyta > Magnoliopsida > Poales > Poaceae > Triticum > Triticum urartu. The sequence continues at coordinate 314,630,959 of NC_053026.1, read as the reverse complement.
GCCCCTTCGATGAAGTGTGAGTAGTTTACTTCAGACCTATGGGACCATAGCTAGTAGCTAGATGGCTTCTTCTCTCTTTTTGGATCTCAATACAATGTTCTCCAACTCTCTCATGGAGATCTATTTGACGTAATCTTCTTTTTGCGGTGTGTTGAGACCGATGAATTGTGGGTTTATGATCAAGTCTATCTATGAATAATATTTGAATCTTCTCTGAATTCTTTTATGTATGATTGGTTATCTTTGCAAGTCTCTTCGAATTATCAGTTTGGTTTGTCCTACTAGATTGGTTGTTCTTGCCATGGGAGAAGTGCTTAGCTTTGGGTTCGATCTTGCGGTGTTCTTTCCTAGTGACAGAAGGGGCGGCAAGGCACATATTGTATCGTTGCCATCGAGGATAACAAGATGGGGTTTTTATCATATTGCATGAAACTATCCCTCTACATCATGTCATCTTGCTTAAGGCGTTACTCTGTTTTTAACTTAATAGATGCATGCTGGATAGCGGTCGATGAGTGGAGTAATAGTAGTAGATGTAGAATCATTTCGGTCTACTTGTCTCGGACGTGATGCCTATATACATGATCATACCTAGATATTCTCATAACTATGCTCAATTTTGTCAATTGCTCAACAGTAATTTGTTCACCCACCGTAGAATACTTATGCTCCTAAGAGAAGCCACTAGTGAAACCTATGGCCGCCGGGTCTCTTTCTCATCATATCAATCTCCATCACTTTATTATTGCTTTGCTTTTACTTTGCTTTTACTTTATTTACTTTGCATCTCTATATCAAAAATACCAAAAAAAAATATTTTCTATTAGATCTCACTTTCGTAAGTGACCGTGAAGGGATTGACAACCCCTAAGCGCGTTGGTTGCGCTGAGCTATTGTTTTTGTGTAGGTACGAGGGACTCGAGCATAGCCTCCTACTGGATTGATACCTTGGTTCTCAAAAACTGAGGAAAATACTAACGCTACTTTGTTGCATCATCCCTTCCTCTTCGGGGAAATCCAACGCAGTGCTCAAGAGGTAGCACGTTCCGTTGCCTCCCGATGAACATGACGCATTATGGTGCCTCCCCATGAACACGACGCATTCCGTTGCCTCCCCATGAACACGACGCATTCCGTTGCCTCCCCATGAACACGACGACGACGATGTTTCTCCGTTCCGACCCAGCCATGTACACGAGCCCTGGCCGTATGTATGCGCGAGTAGGCGTTCGAGACCCTGCCTGTATGTACACATACGTGGCCATATTTTCTTTCTTGCACCCTGGCCGATGTATGTACGTGTACATGCTACGTGCGCGCCTCTACTACGACACGTACGCGCCTCTACTACGACACGTGCGCGCCTCTACATCCACCAGTATATATGTACATACACGTTCGCGACCAGAATGACAACACTATGTACGCTTCGACCAGGTGGGTCCCGACTGTCAGGCACTTCCTTGCGTGCGAAGATGTAGCTGGTGGGTCCCAGCAGTCAGGGGGGCGAACATTTTTTTTGCCCGGACGCACTTCCTTGCGTGCGAAGATGTAGCTGGTGGGTCCCAGCAGTCATGGGGACGAATCGTTTTTTTTGCCCGGACGCACTTCCTTGCATGCGAAGATGTAGCTGGTGGGTCCCAGCAGTCAGGGGGAAACGTTTTTTTCATGAAATATGGTGGCCCGTCCGGTGGGTCCCCGCTGTCGGGTGGAGGAATCATTATTTTGCGCGTAATAAAAAGGCACTTCCTTGCTGCGGCCGTGGACCCAGCTGTCAGCCTCTCCACGTACAGTCCACATCTGATGGAAGTCGTTCCTTGACCACGTTGACCACGCCGCGCCGAGAGCACCACGGCGGTGGACAACGGCGAGGACTAGGAAGGGGATGACTCGGAGCCGGGGAAGACGCAGCAGTGGATGCCCACGCGAAGAGGAGTACGAGGGTTCACTGGTTCGGCTGCGGTGTGAGGCTGCTGTCACCGCAGAATAACAGGGGGTGTGGGTGAGTAGAGGGATGGCCTGGCCAGCGGTGGGAGTAGTAGGGGGCAGTGAGGCCTCCGTGGCATCACAGCCGGCCACGGGAGGTAGGAGCACGCGGCACGACCGGCGCTGGTTTGGGCGGCTGGAGCAAGAAGACCAGAGGTTGAAGAAGCACTACGGCCGTTGGATGAACATCGTACGGTAACAGGAGCTAGAATCGTTCATATTGACTAAGTTGACAAAGCCCTCCGTCCCCGTCAACTTGGCAGGCCCACAAGTCAGCCTCCCACTATGCTGGGTTCCAGCTGGCAGGGGGAATATTCATTTTTTTGTGCGTAATAAGGAGGCACTTCCCTGCGTCTGAAGATAGCTGGTGGGTCCGACATGTCAGCGGGGGGCATGTTATTTTCGCGAAATACAGAGGCCCTTCTGGTGGGTCCTAGATGTCAGGTGGAGGAATCATTATTTTGCGCGTAATAAGGAGGCATTTACTTGTGTGCGGCCGTGGACCCAGCTGTCAGCCTCTCCATGCACAGTCTACTTCCGATGGTCTTGTTCGTTGACCACATTGACCACGCCGCGCCGAGCGCATCCAAGGTGGTGGACGATGGCGAGGCCTCGGACAGCAACGAGCCAGAGATGGGAAGACACGGGAGTAGAGTCGCAGACGGGGAGGTGTACAAGGGTTAACTGGTTCTAGTGCGGTGTGGTTCGGCAGTCGGTGGAGAAGAACAGGAGGTGTGGAGGGATGGCCTGGCCAACGGTGGAGTAGCGCTTCATAGCGAAGCGTGCTAAGTAGAGCTGCTAGCAGCAGGAGGTGGGAGGTGGTCCCGGCGGCGCTGGAGGAAGAAGACGAGAGATTGAAGATGGATGCCGGTCGTTAGATGTAAATCCAACGGCTAACATGTCAGAATCATTTGTTGACTAAATTGACAACGACTTGCGTTGGCTTCGACCTATTGGCCCACATTTCAGCCTCCAAAAATGTGGCACGTATTCAACCCATTTTTCAGAATTTACAGTCTTTTTTTTGCGCGGTAGAATTTACAGTCAATTTGATCTTTTTTTTGAATTACATTCATTAGCTGGGCTGGGTGAACAAATAATGTAGCGTCCATGCGGCCCATTTATTTTATTTCCTAAAAATTACAGGCCATTTGCACTTTCCCGAAATACACAATTTTGCTGGGCTGATTCTAATTATAATGTTGGGTTGGGCCAACAATGTTATCAAAAAATAAAAAGGGGCTGAGCATTTTGTTATAAATATATTTAAATAATAAGTGATATTATTACATTCGTCCTTAAATCTTACCAAGCTTTTGTACACAATCACTAGGATTTTCGTGCCAAAACAATCCAGGATTTTATTTGTTAAGAAATTATTTTTATAAGTTAATAATATGTGGGATATTATTTTGTTACATATGTAAGTATCTGTTAAATATATGATGACAATAAAAATAATATATAATAACATATAAAATAATTTAAATATATATAATATATTTAGAAGGGAAACATAAGTTGAACCTGGCGTTCCTATTCTTATATAGAAAAATAGAACAGACCTCAGCGTTTTCTTCAAAAAAAATCATAAATTGGGCTGCCAAAAATAAAACCTCGGATGGGAGGTCCATAGGTCGGTCGGCCGTCATGTATCGACCGGCCTATGGACCTCCCATCCGAGGTCGTGGGCTGCGCATGTTAAAAATGAAAGCCTAGACGGGGCAGCCCAAAACCACGTCCAACACTTGCCAAAACTTCATCCCTCGTTTTCTCTATGTTTCGCACACTCGACATTGTGTGGGCATTTTCACTGTGCATCATATGAAGATGTGCTATGCATGAATGTTGATCAGTATGATGTTAACTGGCTGGTAGTTCCATTTTCGACCATGAATAAAACTTCCAACATGATGTTAACCCTGTTTGAAAAGGCCGTGTTAATATAAATGATCTGCCTCTGAAAGTTGCAGTTTCTTATATGAAACTGAACTTGCAGTTTCTTATCTGAAACTGAAACTTGCAGTTTCTTCTCTGAGAATCACATTGTCTGCACTTTTATACTCCTATGAAACTACATTTTTTAAGTGCTAAAAATAGATCTCTATAATTCATAAAATACTTCATATGCTCAATACTGCAAATCTGAAATTCAAAAGACATTCATATCTGAAAGTACTCTCAAAATACACAACACAAAACACAATTCACAACCTGCAAATACTGACAACCCTAAGCTCCTCCTGACAATTCACAACCTGCCCGACTATTGGGCTGGGGGGCAGCCCCCTCCTATTCCTCGGCGGCACACAGCCACCCCGTGAGACAATGTGAACGGCGAGGGAGATGATGGCGGGGAAGCGTCGTCGGGCCAACTGCTTTTCTCCTCTTGCAGTTGGGTTCGGTCGACGAAGACTCCACCGGCTCGCTCTGGCAGGACACCCTCACAAACGGCACCCTGTAGATGCTCGATCCTTCAATCTCTGGTGGATGCTCCATCTGGGATCGATACTCCCACCACCGCTCCCTCACGATCGGATTCGGTGAATCTGTTTGCTCCATGGCCCAGAGGAGCATCTCTATATACTCCGGCGCGACTCCCTCCGGGAGTATCGCCGCCTTTTCGCTCTGTTGTAGATATTTGGCCATCGATGTCGCCGGCGCCGCTAGTTGGTCCTTGTTGTCAAACCAAGACTGTATCTCCAACATCCTAGCTAGCTTCACAGGGTCGCCGTCTGCGATCCTCACGTATCGGTTGTACTCCTCCATCGATCTACTTCTCCACAACACCTTCACTCGCCGGCGGTGGTTTTTGAATGGAAGAGGAGAGGAGCAGCGCTGGTTTTGGATTAGAACGGGAGAGGAGTGCCGCTGGTTTTAGACTGGAACAGGAGAGGAGGGGCGGTGGTTTTGAAATGGAAGAGGAGAGGAGCGGTGCTGCATTTAGATTGGAACAAGAGAGGAGCGGCAGTGGTTTAAGAGGAGAAGAGCGGAAGAGCGGCACTGGTCTTGGAAGTATTTTTTTGTTGTTTTGCGTATTTTGGGTCAAAGTTTGACCACATACTGCATTTGACAAGCAAAATGTGAATGCATGTCACCAAAAATTGTATCGTTTGGTTCGTATCTGAATGTACTTTCAAATTATATTATTTTTGCAACGTATAACATATATTTTATGTGCGAAAATCATGGTCAATTATGACCCAGAATAAAAGGGAGACTAGTTAATGTGGGGTCGCTTTCTTAATTGAAGGGTAAATTGATTTTGATTTTGATCCAGTCACAGCGCGCCGGCCCCCTCGTCCAATCCTAAATCGCTGCCGCACGCTCCTCTCCCTCTTCTCCATTGCAAAACCACCTCCTCTCCTCTCCATCATCTCCATTCCAAAACCACCGTCTCGCCTCTCCCTCTTCTGATCTTCTCCATTGCAAAACCACCTCCTCTCCTCTCCATCATCTCCATTCCAAAACCACTGTCTCACCTCTCCCTCTTCTGATCTTCTCCATTGCCAAACCACCTCCTCATGCACGTGGCCCGAAGGCGCAGTTGTCGTCATTTTGATCTGAAGCACCGGATTATAACATATAACACGAAAAAATACCACATGACAAGAAATCATAACCTCACTGCCCAAAGGAGACAACATGAATCCCGACGGACAAACTAGATGAGGAACAAAGCTCAAATTAAAGATAAACTCGTAGAAAAGGGGTCCGTCGATAGATGTCCTAATTAACATAGCCGGCTTGACCTAGATGGCAGCCGAGTAGTCACTGTTCGTGCATGTGCCCCCAATGACTAGCCCAACTCAGTTGTCGCTTTTTAACCCTCGCAGTGATCCGAAGCACATGACACCTAATTTTACGAGATGACAAGAAACCTTTTTTTAGATTTCTCACCACAACTACAACCATGTACAACACAACCTGCACGATATATAGACGATAGCCAATCCAGGCGTGTCTGCTGGAGTCTGGTCACATGCATGGACGAACTGATCTTCCGTGTCTTGCAGGGATCGTCCAGGCACCAACGTAGTACAACACTTCTCTAGTACTATCGCTCATCTCCCTCTTCTATTAAGTCACCGACTTGCGGGGCCGGGGAGTGTGCCTATGGTCGGTTCTCAATTGCCGTCCCACATGTGTGTGTAAACGCAATATGACGCGCGTTCCATTCGGAGAGCAGCGTGCCAGACCGACCGACCGTCTGGGGTGCGACGCGAACGCGATGGGCATGCTGTATACTTCGTACATGTGTACCGCCATTTTCTAGACGCTTTGCTCCATGGCGCGGGCGCAATCCATCGATACAAAATTAGTATACTATATACTATTTAAAAGTCGAGGGTGTGGCTTTTCTTGCACGGTAGGCGGCGGGGCAGTTCCGCCTAGTCGGTTCAACAGAGGCGCGAGAAGACGAGGGAGTAGGCTGCTGCAAACGTAGGGCTGTGTCATTTGACAGCGAGTTACTGCTGGACAGGTGGGGCCTCGTGATCATGGGAGAATGGAAAGCCACTACCTGCCATTCGCATGCTGGCAGTTCGCTCCTACTCGTCCCTGCACGTCCTTCAATATTACGGCGGTTTGCTCCTAGTCGTCCCATCCATTCACATTATGGCAGTTCCACTAATCCTAACCCTCCTCCCAAATCCATGGCATCCCAAATCTCCATGATCGGCGGTGAGTACAAGGTTAGAACCATCACCGGCGATGAGTTCGACGTCATCTACACCCATTCTTCCACAATGGTGAAAGGATGCCTTTCTCGCTTCAGACGCATGTTTGAAGACTCAGATGATGAGTGGGTCGCTGGGCTAGATGTTGAGTACACCACAGTCCTGGGACCAGAGAAGGATCTAAAGGACGAAGAGAGGAAGAAGCCCGTTGTGATCCAGGTTTGCGTGCATGACTTATGCTTGGTCTACCACATATGCCATGCCGACGTTGAGTGCCAGGATTTTAAGGACTTCCTCCAGAGCAACCTAGTCAAATTCGTTACTGTAGACTTTGGTAACGACAAAGAAGTCCTGCGTCGGATAGGCCTCGTTGTAGGCAACACCTTCGACCTCCAGAAGAATCGGCTGGTGTCCTCTCGTCAGCCTTCAATGCTGACCCTGGCAGGAGCCATGGTTCATCCTTCATACGGTAAACTGGAGAAACCTCCATACATGTTTCATCGTCATGCATGGCAGCGGAATGTACTAGATATAGACCACATCCACTACGTTGCAATGGATGGCTACCTTTGCTTCAATATCTACAAGGGTTGGATGAAGAGCAACAGCCAAGCGTGCAGTTCAAGCAAATAAGTATCGGCCAAGAGGAAGAGGGACAAGGACAAAGTCGAGGATGTGGACGAGGACTCCGAGTAAGGTGGCAGGGTCGTTGCTCATGGTGGTTCTAATGCAGTGTCTACCGGAATAGTTGCAAAGTTTAATTTCAGGTGTGCTTAATTTAATTTGAGGGGTGTGTTGTGCTGAGCCCCTAGCAGAACTATGTTATGCTTCTTCTCGTTACTTTAACTCTTCAGTACGTACATACTAGTATTTCTTACATTTCATCTTTTAGTTGGTATAGTACTACCAGTCGTTTATTCACATTATATACGTACAATATATATGGCTAACATCATATAGCCAGCAGTTTAGTTGTCAAAGAATTTTAGGGTGCTTAGTTTTGTCAAAGAATTCCAGGATGCTTAGAGGGTGCTTGGATCCAAGGGACTTATTTTAGTCTGACTAAAAATAGTCTCGTTAAGAGGCTAAAGTTCCAAGCACCCTTAACTAAAGAGGGGCTAAAACTAGTCTTGAGACTAAAAATTTTAAGTCAGGGGTACCCCTACTAAAATGTGGATTAGTCCTCTCTCTACTCATTTAACTCCTCTCCTTTAACACAGGCGAGTTCTGGATTGGAGGGTTTGGAGGATAATAAATGCTCATTAACTTGATTTTAGCCTTTTTAGTATTTGGATCCAAGCATGGGTGAGGCTAGCATGTTTTAGTCCCACTACTTTTAGTCATGGGACTAAAACGTATCCAAGCACCCTCTTAGTTTTATTTGAGGGGTGGGTTGTGCTGGACACCATTATTGTGACTAGCCTTTTTAATAGTACTATATGCATAATTTGGCGACGAGCGCTCTCTATATGTACCACCTTTTTTAAATTTCAAGTTTTGCTCCATGCCGCAATCCATCGATACTACTGCTGTACAAAAGTATACATTTTTTAAAAGGCTAGAGGGCGGGGCGGTCTAGCTTGGTCATTTTCACGAGAGGCGAGGGCCTTTGTGATTTGACGGCTCATTACTGCTGGAAGGCAGGGCCTTGTGATTTGACTGCTCGTATAAATGCGCCGACGACCTGCTCGAGGAGGAGCAAAGAACCGTGCGGTATACTCAAGTTTTCCACTGGAGTAGTACTGCGACGGAGGAGCACGAAACACGACAGCCCAGTGCCATATGGCAATAAAAAATGATCTAATTTGCTAGTCATCTCATTGTTAGCATTGTTCTATTAATTCCCTCAAAAAAATCATTGTTCTATTCGTGTCTCGCAGAGAACGTGACACATGCGGCGAAACACCCGAAGCAAAAGATGAAACACAGGAGCAAAATAAGAAGGAAGATTATCACCCCAAATGATCTAATTCGCGGCGGAGTCGTAACTGCTTCTTCATCGCCTCCACGACCTCCATCTCCTTGCGCGCCTCCTCCACCATCTTCTTCATTCTGTCCATGACGCGGGATTTCTCGACGCGAGCCATCATCATCTGTTCCACGGCCGCATTACGTACCTTGACAGCAGCCGGGTGCTCGATGCGGAGCTTCGCCAACTCCTCCTTCTGTTCCATGACGAGGGCCTGTAGCATCTTCATCGAGGAACTACTATTCTCATGCAGCTTCTTCCAGCTGGCGTTCTTCTCCTTCAACAGGTCGATCTCGTGGCAGAGCTTCGCCTTGTCCTCTTGAAGTCGCAGGATTTCGTCGGTCGCCTTCTTCTCCGAGGCAATGCTCTTCTTCAACAGCATCACCAAGCCGGCGGTCAACTCCCCCTGCTGATTGAGCTCAGCGGGCATGTCGTCGAGGCTCTCCTTCAGCAACTCCATCAAGCCTTGGATGAACTCCTTCTGCTTATTGAGGTGCTTATTGAGCTGATCGGGCATGCCGTCGAGGGATAACGACTCCAGCTCCGCCGGCTCGGCATGTTCGCCTCCGCGGCTAGGGCGCTCCTGGGAGCTATCGCCTGCCCGTGAGAGATCTTTCGAGGTCTCTGCGTGGCGGCGAGCCCTCTCTTTTTTTCCACAGCCTTGGTTGCCGCTCCCTTGTTACGAGTAGTTCTCGACCTAGAGCTCTACTCACCGGCCATGGCAATGATGGACGAAGAAGAAGCACTTATGAGGAGGAAAGGTAGAGTAATTTTTGGTTAGGTAGTTCCCCTTTTTATAACCGAAGTACTAGCACTAGTACTAATACCTGCATAGTGGGAACATGTTCAGGTTTGGTACGTACTAGTAGGTGTGAGCAGGCTTTCGAATGTGATGGGAACAAGGTAAAGATTAATTGATGGTTTTGGTTTCGAGGCCCGAAACGGCTCCTGATGAGTTTAGCGGAACATAAATTTCAAGTGGAAGTACTAATAGCAACCCACGATTTAACTACTCGCATGCGCGCGGTGGAGTAATAATGTCTTTCTTCCGCCCTCACGTCCACTCAATTTGCATGCGTTGTATTAATTGACCATCAATGAAGTGAACGACTTTACACGCGTCAAATTATCACACGGGGTGGATCTTGGTACAAAATTGCGTCCGCCCGTGTACCCGCATGTGCGTGCGAGGGACTGAGTGCGTGCGTGCACATCTTCACTTCGTGCATGTACCGCCAGTATGGCTCAGGGAGGACGAGTGCATTCTTCTAGAACCAGTAGCACGTCACTGTGATCAATCCACGCAAGGAGGTCGCGACAACGCCTCCACATGTGCCATGTGGCTTCATGAACTGTAAGAGAGACACTGTGTAGCGTGCCATTGGTATTCTAATTTACGTGTTTTGCACATACTCGAAGTACTAGTAAGGTACACGTGCATTGCACGCATCAGATTTTGCAACCAAATTATGAATAAATACCACACTATAGCATGTAAGCTCTGAGTCATATATGCCTGATGTAGCCCTTCGTTTAATTCTTATAGTTTATCTCATTCAAAATCAATTAGTTTTTATAAAAAATCTAAGAACGCGAGAATAGTAAAAACATGGGATTATAGTGGAATATCGTCTTGAATCCTACAAGATTGTACGAGTGTTTGATTGTGCATAGAAAAAACGCAGAATTCTTTCAAAGAGGTTTGAGTGGATGGGATGTTTCCTATGAAATCTAGTGCAAATGAATCATATGGAAAAATTCCTATGGTTTACAATCCTACGAATCAAACAACCAAGATAGGAAAAATTCCTAATGATTAGAATCCTCCAAAATTCCTTTGAGAATCCTTTGAATCAAAGAAGCCCTTAATCTATTTTATGATTCATGGAATTGTGCGTTGTAAAGCATAAATTAAAAACAAATAATGGCAATTCAACTAGAAAAAAAGTTTGGGCAGTTATGATACGGGAGATTCTAGAACAAAAGAGAACCACTATTGTTTTGAGGTTTGTGCATTATGCTTAAGTTCAACCATGGAGTCTGCTAGATTGTACATGTGGCAAAATCTGGTGGGGGCTAGAAGATGGTGCGAGGGGCCGAGTGGAGGGAGACTATGAAGGAATGCACAAGTGCGAGATCAATATTTAGAGAGAGGGGGCGAACACGTGCGCTGTTGCGCGCAGTGGCGGAGCCATGAAAAATAAATGAGCTAGGGGGCCAAGCATTGCTAATCCTTTACGAGGAGGGTCAATTCATGAACTTAAACCATTTTTAGCAGCAATTGTCTAATGATCACATTCATATTAGCCTCGATATATAGTGATGTTAGGGGGGAGGGGGCAGGGCCCTTACTGTCCCCTGTCTTCGCCATTGTGCACGCATCTGAGAGATGAAGCGAAAGGCATCGATGATGAGAGGGGGACATTGGATATATAATTAATGTGGGTGTATTAGCTATATATGTTAATCCTATATAGAGAGGTATAGATTGATCGATGTGGATGTGGGAAAGAGGGTGAGACCTCACTGGATATATCGATTGATCGGTTTGTGTGGAAACTATGAAAGACCTAGCTATATACACACATACATAGAGGAATATCGATCGTTGTGCATGCACGCGTGAGAGATAAAGAATGCCCGATATGATGGAGAGGGGGGGTGTGGGTGTGTGCCTTCATGGGAGACCGACCTGAAGAAAAAGATTGCATGTGTGTGATGGATAATGCCAACTGGTAGTGTGTGTGTGCATGCATGCACGAGAGAAAGTTAGTGGTACAATTATAAAGAGAAGACTACTGTGTGGGTGTAAAAGAATAGGTGAGGTCATAATCAATGTAAAGTTGAATTCAAATATTTGAATAAGAGATCCTGATGTTTGAAACCCATGCATGCATGAATATAACGGAGATCTGCGTGGTGTTGTTTGGAAACGAGCATGTTGTAATGTATACACATTGAACAAGGTCAGACTGATTTGAATTTGAGATACCGATGGCAGACATCATTTGGCCACGTCGCATCCGTGCATGGACACACTATTCTAATTGGAGATGATGGGCGGCTTTCGCATCACATATCTATATCTATACCCCTATATATATATATTATATTTTATGTTTTTTTATATTGTGTGCGGGTAACTTTAACTTTGAAAGATGGTCGTTGGATGAGGCGAATCCGATGGTCCAAAGATGGCAAATTTGAGCACTACTGACCATTGGATATCATCTAGATTCCACCAGATTTTGCCACATGTATAATCTAGAAGACTCCATGGTTGAAACTTAAGCATAATGCACAAACATGAAAACACAAGCACTTCTTATTTGTTCTAGAATCTTCCGTATCAGAATTGCCCAAATGTTTTTCTACATGATTTGCCATTATTTGTTTTTACTTTATGTCTTACGACGCACAATTCCATGAATCTTAAAATAGATTAGCTTTCTTATAAAAACTAGATGATTTTGAATGAAATGAACTATAAGAATTAAACGAACATCTACATCATGCATATATGACTCAAAGCTTGCATGCTATAATGTGGTATTTATTCATAATTTGGTTGCCAAATCTCATGCGTGCAATGCACGTGTACCTTACTCTAGTCTAAATGGTGTTTTTGTGTGTGTTGTGCGTGTTGAGGTGCAAATTGTCTTTTTTTTGGTACAAGTTAAGCTTGTTCTTCCGAAATTTCAAGCCGCACCTTGTTATGCCGAAAATTCAAGCTAGCGTCTCTGTCTATCGTGCTACGAAACTCCCGCCTCTTCAACCCGCGCCTTGTTAGCCCGAAATATTTAAGATATATCTTTGTCTCGTTGTGCTCCGACAACTCCCTCCATCTCAACTCACGCCTTGCTATTCCAAAATTACAACGCGCGCAAAAACTCCCACCTCCTGTGAAATCCCGACATGCGAAATGCCCGTGGTACCCTTGAACCGAAAGAACCGCCTCAAATCGGTGGGGGTACTTTCGTAACTTACCCCACATTTCGGACAAGCGCGTCTCTAAGCCATGGTTCCCCACTGCCGTCCCATCCGCCCACCCATTCGTACACCGAGGCCGCGAAAACCCGCGACGAAACCCCACACCCTGCTCCGTCCGCCACCCAGCCGGAGCCTCTTCCCCGACGACGTCGTCCACAGCAACACCTCGACGTCCCTCATCCACCGTACCGGATGAGGATCCGTCGTCGATCTCATCGTCTCGCCGGTTCAGCCACCCCGTCCTCCACCTCCAAGGAGTTTCCCCGACGTTCCCCTCGTATTTTGCGCCACCTCCATTCCCACATTGTCGTCTTCACCTGCACCACTGGAAGAGCATCATCATCACCGTTTCCTCGGATGAAGCTGCGGCCTAATCGGCGCCACCAAAGAGGTTCTACACTAATCGCCGCATTTTCTTCTTGATTCGATCTCACGGTGCTACCGGCGCTCGGTCCCGAGCCGACACGGCGCGGCTCCATCCACGGCGACGTCGCCGGCCACTTCCTCCACAACGTCGCTCCCTCGGCGGCGACGTCCACATCAGTAGGAGATGCTGCTGCTTTAGCTCTTGCTCACGCTGCTACTCTGCTCTTGCTCTCGGTCCCCTGCCTGGTCTGCTCTTGCTATTGCTCTTGCTCGCGCTGCTGCTCTCGCTCTTGCTCTTGCTTGCGATGCTGCTCTGATTTAGCTACACTTCAGTCGACTGAATCGACTTTTGGGGCAGTCGATTTTCAGGGGGTGGGGGGGCTCGCCGGGATGAAGGAAGAACCAGCCGCAGTAGGGAGGGGGGATCACCGGAGAGGTACCCCACTATCTATCTTAGGGTTTAGGATGGGGGCGGTGGTTGCCGGCGGTGGTGGGGCGTTGGCGGGGAGGTGGCGTGGGGATCGCCGGAGAAAAAGATCGGCACGGGGGGGCTAGAGGGATGGCCGGGGCGGCGGCGGACCGGCGGTGGGGAGTGTTTTCGGGGCGGGCGAGGCGGCGCACCGCCGGTCGCGGGCGGCGGGGGGCTGCTGTTTGGCCGGTGGTGGCTGGCGGCTCAGGGGGGTGGCGGTTGAAGATGAACCGTAGGCCCTTGATTTCGTATCCAATGGCTGCAAAATCGACTGACCAGAGATGAAGAAGTCAGTCGACCGACGTGTAGCCTCACCTTGCTAGTGCGTTCAGTTTCGACAACAAAATTTAGTTTCGACAGCAAAATTCAGTTTCGACAGTTAAGTTCAGTTTCGACAGTTAAGTTCAGTTTCGGTAGTTAAGTTCAGAGATGAGCGGCTGATGTATTTTACATCTAGCACTTTGTGGTTATGTATTTTACGTCATGTATTGGAGATGCTATTAGAATTCCACTCAGGTTAACGTTGTTCGTTGTCTCTCTTGTCCTACTTCAGAATCGACGTCGTACAACTCATCGGAGCTGCTCCAACGACGAAACCCTCCATCACAGTGGAGCAGTACCTCAGGCTCCATCTCCAGACGCCTAAGATCTTCTTCCCCTCCTTCGATAGCCAAGTCAGCCGGAGCATCCTCACCGGCCAACCCAATCACGCTGAGATCGACATGTCTTCGCCAAAGAGGTTGTACACTTGTTGCATCTCTTTTTTACTCTACATGTTATATATATTGTCCACTGAGCACTCGTAGTAACGGGAAATACGATTATTTTATCCTACTATATGACAAGCAGTGAGGTACCAGGCAACTTAGCTATCCGTGATGGACTCTCTTGAACGCCATCATTATTTATCTCTGCGCGTTTGAGCTGTGCATTTGTCGATGGGCATGGGAGTTGAGCTAGTATGGCAGTGGCCTGGGTCCAAAGTAATAGAAGTAGCACAAAAACATTTTTTAGTGTAGGATTTTCCTTGCTCAAGCCTACCTACTAGAATCGCCAGTGCTTGAAAGGAAAAGTGAATGAAAAACATCAGAATTGGAAAGGTTCCTATGGTACTACTTTTCATGAATTTGGTGCAAAGGAATGGAGCAAAGGAAAACTATAGGATTTGTTCCTTTAGTGTCTCCTTGAAAGAAAAACCATAGGAATTCTAATTTCCACTTCTCCTCCTTTTCATATTCCTATTCATCAAGCACAAGACTAAGAGATAGTAGCATAATAGCATTATAACCGTACATTTTCTTATGGTTTGACTTAATCTCACCATGCTTTTTTGCATCCTGTGATCTTCCAATTGTTGTGAATCAAACACCCAAATTGGCAGAAATCATGTGTTTTTAAATTCTCTGTTTTACACGTGCATTCCTATCCTGTTCTTGTCTATTTCCTATCCCTACATTGTTAGAATCCTCAAATTCAAACAAGCCCTTACTCGATTATTTCTGTTACAGATATGTGTCAAAGAAAACCTTGTGTGGTTTGTCCTGCTCCTGCGGCGCTATGTTCCACCCCAGCTCAGCTGCTCCAATGACGGAAGGGTTCACCACAGCAGGGATCCGCTCTCCAGACTGTCCTTCGCCACCTCAGATCTTCTTCCCCGCCGCCGGCAGCCACGGCAACTGCATTACCATCATCAACTGAGCAGATGACCTTGAGGACTACACGGGTCCGCAAGAGAGGTCGCACTCTTCCGTGTTTGCTTACGTTATGCGTCGCTTAATATGATGACATGCTACATTATCGTCGTGTTCACCTATTAGACTCTGAGTCAAGTCCAAACTAATGCTGAAACTTGAGTTTTTAAATGGTTGTGGGGTACATATTGGGGCAGCAATCAGTACTATTTGTCTACTATCTGGTTAATCTCCGGTGTCAACTATGAGTTTCATGTTGGGTGCAAACAAACATTAAACGAGCCATTATCTGTATTTTTTAACTAAAGCTATTATCTGCCTGCTATCATTGGTTTTGGGTCTATCCACAGTTTGTTACCATCACTCTGGATTTGTGCATGCACTCCTTACATAATCTCACTATGTTTTATTCCTATGCATGCCAGTTATTGTACACAATGGAACTGATCATGTAGAGAAAAAGAGACGAGCCTTGCGTGGCAATAAAATTTCATGCAGACATCATTCCATGGTGGGCGTAAAGGCAGCCCCCCTCCACCCATTTCGGATCGTAATCAAGAGGAAGATAACTGTTCTGAGGGGGATTCAGAAGGACAAGACCACTCCTATTTACCCCATGAGGTCTTCGTTCTAACTTGGCATGCTGATGTTGGTAATATCATGCATATGGTGCCTTGCATTGCTTATTGTATACATTAAAGATGTCATCTGCTTAGTTTAGACATGCTTTGTGTCAATGCCATATGTTTAGTTTCTTTATCGTATATGTGAATCATTCAATGCCATCTTGTCTAGCCAGGCCTCATATATGTGAATTTTGCAATGACACCCTGGTTAGCCAGTCATCTTATATGTGAATTATGTCATGCCATCATTTTTTTATTACGTGTTAAATTTGTCAACAATTTTAGTACATTCAATTACTCTTCATGTGCATCAGCCATTCGGCACGGCCATGGAAAAATCTGGAGTGGAAACAAGGTCTTCAGAGCAGACAATGCTATCTGACGAAGCGCATGTCTTGCTGGTTACCGATAGCTCCTCAGAGGAGGATTCAGAGATAGATGACCAGTCATATTCCCCCGCCCCCCGAGGTGCATGCCCTAACTTGGCAGGGTTATGTTGCTCATATCGTGCGTATGGTATCTTGCATTGCTATGTCATTTGCTTAGTTTAGACATGCTTTGTGTGAATGCCACATGTTTAGTGTCTAATTACCATATATGTGAATTATGCAATGCCATCTTGTTGCAAGACATTATATATGTGAATTATGCAATGTTATCTTGTTGCAAGGCATTATGTATGTGAATTATGCAATGCCATGCTGTTTAGGCAAGCGTCATATATGTGAATTATATCATGCCATCCTTTTTTTGTATTTCTCATTGCTTTTGTCGATAATGTTTGTATATTCAACTGCTCTTCCTGTGCATCAGCCATTTGAATTGGTGGTGGAGAAATCTGGAGTGAAAACAAGGTCTTCAGAGCAGACAATGCTACCTGCTAAAGCAGATATCTTGCTGGTTACAAATAGCTCTTCAGAGGAGGATTCAGAGGCAGATGACCAGTCCTATTATCCCCCTGAGGTGTATGCTCAAACTTGGCAGGGTTATATTACTCATATAATGCATATGTTGTATTGCAATGCTTAGTTTTTACATCATATACACAATATTGAATGCCATCTCCTTAGTTGACACATCATATATGAGATTGCCCTCTGCTCACTTCCTTAGTATATAAATCATATATTTGAATTGTGTCATGCCATGATGTTTACATAGACAGCATGTGTCTGAATTATGGCATGCCAACCCATTTTCTAAAGACATAATATAGTTATATCATCTCATCATGTTTACATAGTCATCATATTTTAAATTATGTCATTCTATCCGTGAATTATATCATGCCATCATGTTTCCATCGACGGCATGTTTGTGATATGGCATGCCAACCACTTTAATAGACACATCGTATAATTATATCATGTCATCCTGTTTACATAGTGATCATATTTTGAAGTATGTCATTCTATCCTGTTTAGTTAGCCATCATACATGTGAAATTGTGTCATGCTATCCTGTTTAATTAGCCATCATATATGTGAAATTATGTCCTGCTATTCTGTTTGCTTAGACAACATAAATGTGAATTATTTCATGCCATGTTTTCTTCCCCACTATCCATTGCACCTGTCTATCTTACAATGTTTGTACATTCAATTACTTTTCTTGTTTATCAGCCATTTCAATTGGAGGGAGTGATGGCAGTATCTGTGGGAGTAAAAAGACGGTCTTCAGAAAAGATCGTGCTACCTGTCGATGCAGATAGAACCACGGTTGTACTTGCCCAAGAACCAGCCCCACCACACATAACCCACACTCATGCAGATTGTACCCCTACCAAGTTGGACAGAGAACCAGCTACACCCCTTCTAACCCCAACCCCAGCAGATAGACACCCAGTTCCCGTTGACACAGCACCGTCTCCACCACAGAGCACCCAAACACGAGCAGTTAGTAAGGCAACTGCAGTGCCCAAATCATGAGGACCACCACTTCGAACCCGAAGTCAACGCTTAAAGCAGAAGAAGAATTGTTCTCAGGTCAGGTTCCGTAGCTATGGTTCATACTACTTTGCTCTTGCATCACTGTATTTACTGATACCAACTAATTTCAAATTTGAAGGATGCAATTGAAACTCCAATGGCGCAACAGGTATGTTTTAAACCTGTTTCTTCAATGTGTTTGGCTGTTTGCTGTTGTAACTTGCTCTATGTTGATTTCAGTTTCAATTGAATAAATAGTTATGTTCTCATGCCATGCACATTACAAGTGTTGTTGTTGCTGTGTAGTTTCCCACACTTATATTCTGTCTATGTTGCTTTGTCTTAAATAGATATGATTCGAACTGTATCTATCTTGATTTGGCAACATAAACTAGAATGATATAGACCATACAGTGACCATACTACATAGATATATGTTTGTTTCATGTTGTTATCCTGTCCACCTTACTACTGAACTGGTTTACCAAAATGAGTTTAATATACTACAGTGTAAACCTGAGATGTGTTTGTTTGTTTCTCTTTTAGAACGCGGATAAAATATTGGAGAAGAGTACCCTGTTATGCAATGGTAAAGGAAGTAATGCAGATAAGGTTCAAGATAGTGAGACATCCCTGTTGGTCTCCAAGAAAGCTGATAAAAACTATATTGAAGACACTGAGACAACCCCAAAGTCCTGTCTTGATGTAGTGTTCGAGTTACTGGCTACCACTACTGGCACCAGCTCTTCGAACTCGTTGCCTGAATCAGTTCAGCTTCTTGAGTCTCAACTTCAAGTTGAAAGACATCGATCAGATGTTATGTGACAGGAAGCCGAAGGACTGAGGAAGTCCCTGCAGAATTCAGATGCATACTTTCTGGTGCAACAGCAAGCGCTGGAGGACTTAAGCGCCAAACAAGAGAAAGTTAATAAGCTTTCTAAGCATCTTGCCAGCATTATGGGTACCCATGATATTGTTTCTTGAGCTCTTCTGAAGTGGTTTCAGTTCTGGACTTGTTTTGCTGCGGCGTTTATATGCCGCTGTGTTCCCTATATTTGCACTGGTGGCGAACTTTGATGCCCAGTAGATGTAATATGTGTAATAGCCGTGATAGCCGAGTGTAAGTTGCTTGCTTATTTATTTCCTTGTTGTCTTGTTTATTTGTTTGCTTGTAGTCAGTGCAGTTCTTTTTCTGCGGTTTGCTAGTGGCTGCAATAACCTATTTTTTTAAAACTAGGCCACAATAACCATGGGCTAATATTTACTGTAGTGACACTGGGCCTCCTACGAGCCGTAGAAACAGTGGGCCTTCTACGGGCCGTATAAACAGTGGGCCTTCTACGGGCCGTAGAAACATGGGCCTTCTACGGGCCTTAGAAACAATGGGCCTTCTACGGGTCGTATCATCAATGGGCCTTATATGGGCCGTATGATCGATTGGTCGTACTTGGGCCAAACAGACCGCATTCTAGCCGTAAACGGGCTAGAGTTGGAATCGTCCGTTCATGGGCCGACCATAATGGGCCATCGTTAATAGGCCGTATTTGATGATGCTAAACGGCCCAACGTATTAACGGACCACAAACGGGCTGACTGTAACCACGGGTTGAATTTGGCCCACAAGCAGAAAATGACAGTAACGGGCCGTAAGTAAACGAATGCTGGAAAATAGCCCAAGAATAAATGGGCTCTGAGAAGGCCGAAAGATAACATGGGCTGGAAACGGCCCAACGGAATAACGGGCCGTTAATGGGTATAAAGTGATACACTATTCTTTACGGGTCAGTTTCACCACGGGCCGTTAATGGGTGTAAAGTGATACACTGTTCATTATGGGCCAGTTTCACCACGGGCCGTTAATAGGCCAAGAGTTACATAGGGCCTCATATGGGCCGAAAGACATCATGGGCCATACATGGGCCAGAAGTGAAAACGGGCCAGAATCATATTGGATGGCCCAAATGACGCTACTGGGCCTAATTTGAATAGGGCGGGCCTTGGGTTAGCGGGTTGTAAATGGGCTATATGCGAACAGGCCGTTAACAAGCTTTCCATGGGCCGGCCCGCCACCTTTTGACCAAGTCAAGCGGGTCGGCCTTTTCACAGGAATGGGCCTCTGTTGGGCCGTGCCATGTGTCGACATATCATAGGCGCCTTCTGTCCAATGAGAGGATGACATCTGTCCCAGCGATGAGAAGACACGTGTTTCCTCCAACCAATGATGATTTTACACGTGGAAAATCCCCATTGGTCGGGGCTGTTAACGGGTTATCGGATCCAAAACCTGACCCGATAGCTTAACGGCGTTCCGTTACAGTGGATGCCATGTGTCGGTCACCCTTGACGAAAGCACTTCTGTGACGCGTGATTTATCGTCATGGAAGTGGACACTTCCGTGATGATAATTTTGGTAATGCCATGGAACACTTCTATGACAGCACAGGTATGACTATCTTGATTCTGTCATAAAATCGTCATGGATGTACATGCATGACAGAAAACGCGACCTACTGTGACAAACACGTATCATCACGGAAGTGTATTTTTTTGTAGTGATACACATGGATACTTGAGGTGACATTGGAGTATCTAGGTGACATTAGGGTTTTGGTTGATTTGTGTCTTAAGGTGTTATTCTAGTACGAACTCTGGGATAGATTGAACGGAAAGAATAGCTTCATGTTATTTTACTACGGACTCTTGAATAGATCGATCAGAAAGGATAACTTTGAGGTGGTTTCGTACCCTACAATAATCTCTTCGTTTGTTCTCCGCTATTAGTGACTTTGGAGTGACTCTTTATTGCATGTTGAGGGATAGTTATATGATCCAATTATGTTATTATTGTTGAGAGAACTTGCACTAGTGAATGTATGAACCCTAGGCCTTGTTTCCTAACATTGCAATACCATTTACGCAAACTTTTACCACTTGCTACCTTGCTGTTTTTATATTTTCAGATTACAAAAAACCTATATCTACCATCCATATTGCACTTGTATCACCATCTCTTCGCCGAACTAGTGCACCTATACAATTTTGCCACTGTATTGGGTGTGTTGGGGACACAAGAGACTCTTTGTTATTTGGTTGTAGAGTTGTTTGAGAGAGACCATCTTCATCCTACGCCTCCCACAGATTGATAAACCTTAGGTCATCCACTTGAGGGAAATTTGCTACTGTCCTACAAACCTATGCACTTGGAGGCCCAACAACATCTACAAGAAGAATGTTGTGTAGTAGACATCAAGCTCTTTTCTGGCGCCGTTGCCGGGGAGGTTAGCGCTTGAAGGTATATCTTTAGATCTTGCAATCGTATCTTTTAGTTTCTTGTTTTATCACTAGTTTAGTTTATAAAAGAAAACTACAAAAAATGGAATTGAGGGTGCCACATATGCTTCATCTTTTTAATGTCTTTCGTGAGAATAAGGATTCCGATAATTGTGCTCAAGTGCTAGAAGAAGAAATCTATAAAATGTTTGGCACTAAATCTTTGTATGATGAGAATGATTGCAATGTTGTTAGTATGAATATGAATACCCATGATGCTAATGATATGCAAAGCCACAAGCTTGGGTATGCTATGTTTGATGAAGATGATATTTTTCCCCCCAAGTTTTGATGAGCAAGTTTATTTTGATGATAGCATGCCTCCTATTTATGATGACTATATTGATGAAAGTGGGTCTGGAAGAGTGTCAACTTTAGGAAGTAATGATCCCACTATTTTGGAGGATGTTGAATATTATTGTGATAATTATGAAAGTGGATTTAGAGAGGTCATGACTTTATTTAGTGATGAATCCACTATTTCGGAAGAGGTTCCAATCGATTATGAGAATAAAGTTTCTATCTATGATGATTATTGTGATGACATGTATGCTATAAAGAATAATTATAACCATGAAACTTATCATCATGGTTTTATTTTTCAATTGGATTATGCCTCACATGATAGTTATTTTGTTGAGTTTGCTCCCACTACTATTCATGAGAAGAATCTTGCTTATGTGGAGAGTAGTAAATTTTCTATGCTTGTAGATCATGAAAAGAATGCTTTATGTGATAGTTATATTGTTGAATTCATTCATGATGCTACTGAAAATTATTATGAGGGAGCAATATATGCTTGTAGGAATTGCAATAATATCAAGTTTCCTCTCTATGTGTTAAAAGTTTTGAAGCTATGCTTGTTTTACCTTCCTATGCAAGTTGATTCTTGTTCCCATAAGTTGTTTGCTCACAAAATCCATATGCATAGGAAGTGGGTTAGACTTAAAAGTGCTAGTCATATTCTTCATGATGCTCTCTTTATATTTCAATTCTTATATTTTATGTGAGCATCATTGAAATCATCATGCCCAGCTAGGGGCGTTAAACGATAGCGCTTGTTGGGAGGCAACCCAATTTTATTTTTGTTATTTGCTTTTTGCTCCTGTTTAGTAATAAATAATTCATCTAGCCTCTGTTTAGATGTGGTTTTATGTTTTAATTATTGTTTGTGCCAAGTAGAACCTTTGGGAAGACTTGGGTGAAGTCTTTGCAATCTTGCTATAAAAAACAGAAACTTTTGCGCTCACGAGATTAGCTGCCATTTTTACTGGAGAGTGCAATTAGGTTGATTCTTTTTGAATATTATTAATAGACAAATTCCTTAGGTCCAGCAATTTATTTCAGAAATTTTGTAGTGACAGAAGTATTCGAATGATACAGGTTACTACAGATTGTTCTGTTTTTGACAGATTCTGTTTTCATTGTGTTGTTTGCTTATTTTGATGAATCTATGAGTGGTATCGGAGGGTATGAAGCATAGAGAAGTTGGAATACAGTATATATTACACCAATATGAATTTAGAATGAGTTCACAATAGTACCTAAGTGGTGATTTATTTTCTTATACTAACGGAGCTTACGAGTTTTCTATTAAGTTTTGTGTTGTGAAGTTTTCAAGTTTTGGGTAAAGATTCGATGGACTATGGACTAAGGAGTGGCAAGAGACTAAGCTTGGGGATGCCAAGGCACCCCAAGGTAATATCCAAGGACAACCAAGAGCCTAAGCTTGGGGATGCCCCGGATGGCATCCCCTCTTTCGTCTTCATTCATCGGTAACTTTACTTGGAGCTATATTTTTATTCACCACATGATATGTGTTTTGCTTGGAGCGTCATTTTATTTTTTTTGTTTTGCTTGCTGTATGAATAAAATACCAAGATCTGAAATTCTTAAATGTTAGAGAGTCTTCACATAGTTGCATAATTATTCGACTACTCATTGATCTTCACCTATATCTTTTGGAGTAGTGTTTCATTTGCTCTAGTGCTTCACTAATATCTTTTTAGAGCACGGCGGTGGTTTTATTTTGAAGAAATAGATGAACTCTCATGCTTCACTTATATAATTTTGAGAGTCCTTTAGAACAGCATGGTAATTTGCTTGGGTTATAAAATTAGTCCTACTATGATGGGCATTCAAGATGGGTATAATAAAAACTTTCATATAGAGTGCATTGAATACTAGGAGAAGTTTGATACTTGATGATTGTTTTGAGATATGAAGATGGTGATATTAGAGTCATGCTAGTTGAGTAGTTGTGAATTTGAGAAATACTTGTGTTAAAGTTTGTGATTCCCGTAGCATGCACGTGTGGTGAACCGTTATGTGATGAAGTCGGAGCATGATTTATTTTTTGATTGTCTTCCTTATGAGTGGCGGTCGGGGACGAGCGATGGTCTTTCCCTACTAATCTATCCCCCTAGGAGCATGCGCGTAGTACTTCGTTTTGATAACTAATAGATTTTTGCAATAAGTATGTGAGTTCTTTATGACTAATGTTGAGTCCATGGATTATACGCAGTCTCACCCTTCCACCATTGGTAGCCTCTCTAGTACCGCACAACTTTCGCCGGTACTATAAACCAACCATTTACCTTCCTCAAAACAGCCAGCATACCTACCTATTATGGCATTTCCATAGCCATTCTGAGATATATTGCCATGCAACTTTCCACCATTCCGTTTATTATGACATGCTTCATCATTGTCATATTGCTTTGCATGATCATGTAGTTGACATTGTATTTGTGGCAAAGCCACCATTCATAATTCTTTCATACATGTCACTCTTGATTCATTGCACGTCCCGGTACACCGTCGGAGGCATTCATATAGAGTCATATCTTGTTCTAAGTATCGAGTTGTAATTCTTGAGTTGTAAGTAAATAAAAGTGCGATGGTCATAATTATTAGAGCATTGTCCTATGTGAGGAAAGGATGATGGAGACTATCATTCCCCCACAAGTCGGGATGAGACTCCGGATGAAAAAAAGAGAGAAAACGAAGCCATAAAAAAAGAAGGCCCAAAAACAAAAAAAATGAGAGAAAAGAGAGAAGGGGCAATGATACTATCCTTTTACCACACTTGTGCTTCAAAGTAGCACCATGATCTTCATGATAGAGAGTCTCCTATGTTGTCACTTTCATATACTAGTGGGGATCTTCCATTATAGAACTTGGCTTGTATATTCCAATGATGGGCTTCCCCAAAATGCCCTAGGTCTTCGTGATCAAGCGAGTTGGATGCACACCCACTTTGTTTCTTTTTGAGCTTTCATACACTTATAGCTCTAGTGCATCCGTTGCATGGCAATCCTACTCACTCACATTGATATCTATTGATGGGCATCTCCATAGTCCGTTGATACGCCTAGTTTATGTGAGACTATCTTCTCCTTTTTGTCTTCTCCACAACCACCATTCTATTCCACCTATAGTGCTATGTCCATGGCTCACGCTCATGTATTGCGTGAAGATTGAAAAAGTTTGAGAACATCAAAAGTATGAAACAATTGCTTGGCTTGTCATCGGGGTTGTGCATGATTTAAATATTTTGTGTGATGAAGATAGAGCATAGCCAGACTATATGATTTTGTAGGGATAGCTTTCTTTGGCCCTGTTATTTTGAGAAGACATAATTGCTTGGTTAGTATGCTTGAAGTATTATTATTTTTATGTCAATATTAAACTTTTGTCTTGAATTTTATGGACCTGAATATTCATGCCACAATAAAGAGAATTACATGGATAAATATGTTAGGTAGCATTCCACATCAAAAATTCTGTTTTTATCATTACCTACTCGAGGACAAGCAGGAATTAAGCTTGGGGATGCTTGATACGTCTCCAACGTATCTATAATTTTTGATTGTTCCATGCTATTATATTATCAACCTTGGATGTTTTATATGCATTTACATGCTATTTTATATGATTTTTGGGACTAACCTATTAAGCTAGAGCCAGTGCCAGTTTCTGTTTTTTCCTTGTTTTTGAGTATCGCAGAAAAGGAAAACCAAATGGAGTCCAATTGACCTGAAATTTCACGGAGATCATTTTTGGACTAGAAGAAGCCCACAGAGTACCGGAGATGGGCCAGAAGAGTCCCGAGGCCACCACGAGGGTGGGGGGCGCGCCCCCTACCTCGTGGCCGCCTCGGTGACCCCCCTGACTTGTTCCCGACTCCAACACCTCTTATATATACCCAAACTTCCAGAAAGAAACCTAGATCGGGAGTTCCGCCGCCGCAAGCCTCCGTAGCCACCGAAAACCAATCTAGACTTGTTCCGGCACCCTGCCGAAGGGGTGAATCCCTCTCCGATGGCCATATTCATCATCCCGGCACTCTCCATGATGAGGAGGGAGTAGTTCACCCTCAGGGCTGAGGGTATGTACCAGTAGCTATGTGTTTGATCTCTCTCTCTCTCTCGTGTTCTTGATTTGGCACGATCATGATGTATCACGAGCTTTGCTATTATAGTTGGATCTTATGATGTTTTTCCCCCTCTACTCTCTTGTAATGGATTGAGTTTTCCCTTTGAAGTTATCTTATCGGATTGAGTCTTTAAGGATTTGAGAACACTTGATGTATGTCTTGCATGTGCTTATCTGTGGTGACAATGGGATATCACGTGATCTACTTGATGTATGTTTTGCTGATCAACTTGCGGGTTCCGTGACCTCGTGAACTTATGCATAGGGGTTGGCACACGTTTTCGTCTTAACTCTCCGGTAGAAACTTTGGGGCACTCTTTGAAGTTCTTTGTGTTGGTTGAATAGATGAATCTGAGATTGTGTGATGCATATCGTATAATCATACCCATGGATACTTGAGATGACATTGGAGTATCTAGGTGACATTAGGGTTTTGATTGATTTGTGTCTTAAGGTGTTATTCTAGTACGAACTCTAGGATAGATTGAATGGAAAGAATAGCTTCGTGTTATTTTACTACGGACTCTTGAATAGATCGATCAGAAAGGATAACTTTCAGGTGGTTTCATACCCTACAATAATCTCTTCATTTGTTCTCCGCTATTAGTGACTTTGGAGTGACTCTTTGTTGCATGTTGAGGGATAGTTATATGATCCAATTATGTTATTATTGTTGAGAGAACTTGCACTAGTGAAAGTATGAACCCTAGGCCTTGTTTCCTAGCATTGCAATACCGTTTACGGTCACTTTTACCACTTGCTACCTTGCTGTTTTTATATTTTCAGATTACAAAAACCTATATCTACCATCCATATTGCACTTGTATCACCATCTCTTCGCCGAACTAGTGCACCTATACAATTTGCCATTGTATTGGGTGTGTTGGGGACACAAGAGACTCTTTGTTATTTGGTTGAAGGGTTGTTTGAGAGAGACCATCTTCATCCTACGCCTCCCACGGATTGATAAACCTTAGGTCATCCACTTGAGGGAAAATTGCTACTGTCCTACAAACCTTTGCACTTGGAGGCCCAACAACGTCTACAAGAAGAAGGTTGTGTAGTAGACATCAGATTCAGACACTGTCATGGTCCCAACCCATTCATACAACACCTTCAACCAAACGCATCCTAAGACATTGTCATAGTTTGTACCTAGTATCTTAAATTGTTGCCATCTCATCAGCGGTGCCATTAGAAAATTATTTGGCACCGCTTCAGCGGTTTGTGCAGCCAACTTTGGTCCACACATCCAAGAAGCCAAGCATTAAAATACTAAATCTATATGGCACGAAGGAACTGGGCATCGGAGCAACTACGTGCTCCGGAGTCTAGGTCCCTGATTTTTTTTCCGCTGCATTGGCTCGCCAGTGCAGGGCACCGGTGCGAGATGTAGGAACAATTGTCTTTACCCTAGTTTTGGCATACATAGTGGACGACCTTAGTGCTATTAGTTTATGTAACTAAATTTGTGCATGTACACACATGTTAGTATCAATTTGTTGTCATCCAAACACTGTCGATATGCTGTTGCAGTTATATTTACCTTCATCATAAAATGTTCAATTTGTTATTTATTGTACACGAGTAAGAACTTATAGCATCATTGTAGTTAATTATAGCTTCTGATGTTCCAGAATTTGGTTGTTGTCTCAGTACCAATTATTTCATTTGCACATTGATCTTTCTGAGAAGATGTCATAATTAACATGTTTCTTCAGTTTTTCAAAATAAGCATTGGTGATTTTCTATGTTGCTATAAACCCGTTTCCCCTACAATTGTTACTAATCTAGTTTTAAATATTATAGGATGAAGGGAAGTGTTCTTACTTGGAGTGGGTTGATCAAGAGTGGCCACAGTCTTTGAAGATGTGCCTAACGAAGCTCAGGAGCATGTATGAGGAAGAGAACACACGTAGTCTTAGAGAAAGTCTTGTCAACGCTGAAGCATATTTCAAGATGCGGATAAAAAGTTGAAGGTGGAGAATGAGCTCAGATTTTTTAAATCAGACTTTGCTAAGATGGTGTTGGCGAAGGAGGAGGCACTTTCCCAGTTGGCCCGTGCAAAATGGGTTCTTACTGAACTGAAAGCAGACGTGGATAAGAAGAGCCTGGATGATCTTGATTAGGGAAATGAATATATTGTTCCTATGAAGTTGAACTAGCTATATGTTGTATTGTGTTGTTTTCATGTAGCTACTATACTGTGATGTTATAATATATTTATGTGCCTGATATGAAATTGGCAAACAGTTATTCGATATGAAATGTGAATTTGCGTAATACTAGAATTATTAATTGTAAACTAATAAACCTGCTAAATGTGTCATGGATCTTTGCAAACGGTTCTAGCTTGCGATGGATAGCCCAATGCCACACAGTTTTCTTCATCAAATCGTGTGTGATGTAGTTGATAAAAGCAAACAGTTAACCAAGGAAGACCGTGTGTGATATTTGCACCTTTTAGACACGAGGCCACACATAAAACTGTGTGGGATGTACGTCCGAACGAAAACGTTTTCCCTGGATTGACTGTGTGGGATGTACATAAGTGTTGGGGAACGTAGCAGAATTTTAAAATTTTCTACGCATCACCAAGATCAATCTATGGAGTCATCTAGCAACTAGGGAGAGGGGAGTGCATCTACATACCCTTGTAGATCGCGAGCGGAAGCGTTCAAGAGAACGGGGTTGATGGAGTCGTACTCGTCGTGATCCAAATCACCGATGACCTAGCGCCGAACGAACGGCACCTCCGCATTCAACACACGTATGGTTGGGAAGACGTCTCCTCCTTCTTGATCCAGCAAGGGGGAAGAAGAGGTTGATGGAGATCCAGCAGCACGACGGCGTGGTGGTGCAAGCAATGGTGATCTCGGCAGGGCTTCGCCAAGCTCAGCGAGAGGGAGAGGTGTCACGGGAGGGAGAGGGAGGCGCCAGGGGCTAGGGTGTGGCTGCCCTCCCTCCCCCCCCACACTATATATAGGGCTCCTAGGGGGGCGCCGACCCTAGAGATTGAATCTCAAGGGGGGGCGGCCAAGGGGGTGGCTTGCCCCCCAAGCCAAGTGGGGCGACCCCCACCCCTAGGGTTTCCAACCCTAGGCGCAGGGGGAGGCCCAAGGGGGGCGCACCAGCCCACCAGGGGCTGGTTCCCTTCCCCAATTCAGCCCATGGGGCCCTACGGGATAGGTGGCCCCACCCGGTGGACCCCCGGGACCCTTCCGGTGGTCCCGGTACAATACCGGTGACCCCCGAAACTTTCCCGATGGCCGAAACTGGACTTCCTATATATAATTCTTCACCTCCGGACCATTCTGGAACTCCTCGTGATGTCCGGGATCTCATCCAGGACTCCAAACAACTTTCGGGTTGCCGCATACTAATATCTCTACAACCCTAGCGTCACCGAACCTTAAGTGTGTAGACCCTACGGGTTCGGGAGACACGCAGACATGACCGAGACGACTCTCCGGTCAATAACCAACAGCGGGATCTGGATACCCATGTTGGCTCCCACATGCTCCTTGATGATCTCATCGGATGAACCATGATGTCGTGGATTCAATCAATCCCGTGTACAATTCCCTTTGTCAATCGGTACATTACTCGCCCGAGACTCGATCATCGATATCCCAATACCTCGTTCAATCTCGTTACCGGCAAGTCACTTTACTCGTACCGTAATGCATGATCCCGTGATCAACCACTTCGTCACATTGAGCTCATTATGATTATGCATTACCGAGTGGGCCCAGAGATACCTCTCCGTCATACGGAGTGACAAATGCCAGTCTCGATTTGTGCCAACCCAACAGACACTTTCGGAGATACCCGTAGTGCACCTTTATAGTCACCCAGTTACGTTGTGACGTTTGGCACACCCAAAGCACTCCTACGGTATCTGGGAGTTGCACAATCTCATGGTCTAAGGAAATGATACTTGACATTCGGAAAAGCTCTAGAAAACGAACTACACGATCTTTGAGCTATGCTTAGGATTGGGTCTTGTCCATCATATCATTCTCCTAATGATGTGATCCCGTTATCAATGACATCTAATGTCCATAGTCAGGAAACCATGACTATCTTTTGATCAACGAGCTAGTCAACTAGAGGCTCACTAGGGACGTGTTGTGGTCTATGTATTCACACATGTATTACGATTTCCGGATAACGCAATTATAGCATGAACAATAGACAATTATCATGAACAAGGAAATATAATAATAACCATTTTATTATTGCCTCTAGGGCATATTTCCAACAGTCTCCCACTTGCACTAGAGTCAATAATCTAGTTACATTGTGATGAATCGAACACCCATAGAGTTCTGGCGTTGATCATGTTTTGCTCTAGGGAGAGGTTTAGTCAACGGATCTACTACATTCAGGTCCGTATGTACTTTACAAATATCTATGTCTCCATTTTGAACACTTTCACGAATGGAGTTGAAGCGACGCTTGATATGCCTGGTCTTCCTGTGAAACCTGGGCTCCTTGGTAAGGGCAATAGCTCAAGTGTTGTCACAGAAGAGAGTCATCGGGCCCGACGCATTGGGAATGACTCCTAGGTCGGTAATGAACTCCTTCACCCAGATTGCTTCTTGTGCTGCCTCCGAGGCTGCCATGTACTCCGCTTCACATGTAGATCCCGCCACAACGATTTGCTTGCAACTGCACCAGCTTACTGCCCCACCATTCAAAATATAAACGTATCCGGTTTGTGACTTAGAGTCATCCATATCT
The DNA here is from genome assembly GCF_003073215.2 of Triticum urartu. Lineage (NCBI taxonomy): Eukaryota > Viridiplantae > Streptophyta > Magnoliopsida > Poales > Poaceae > Triticum > Triticum urartu. The sequence goes on along the minus strand of NC_053026.1, from coordinate 314,600,742 downwards.
GTGTCGAAGCTAGCATCGACGTAACCCTTTACGACGAGCTCTTCGTCACCTCCATAAACGAGAGACATATCCTTAGTCCTCTTCAGGTACTTCAGGATATTCTTGACCGCTGTCCAGTGTTCCATGCCGGGATTACTTTGGTACCTTCCTACCAAACTTACGGCAAGGTTTACATTAGGTCTGGTACACAACATAGCATACATGATAGACCCTACGGCCGAGGCATAGGGGACGACACTCATCTTTTCTCTATCTTCTGTCGTGGTCGGGCATTGAGCCGTGCTCAATCTCGTACCTGGAAATACAGGAAAGAACCCCTTCTTTGACTGATCCATATTGAACTTCTTCAATATCTTGTCAAGGTACGTATTCTGTGAAAGACCAATGAGGCGTCTCCATCTATCTCTATAGATCTTGATGCCTAATATGTAAGCAGCTTCTCCAAGATCCTTCATTGAAAAACACTTGTTCAAGTAGGACTTTATGCTTTCCAAGAATTCTATATCATTTCCCATCAACAGTATGTCATCCACATACAATATGAGAAATGCTATAGAGCTCTCACTCACTTTCTTGTAAATGCAGGCTTCTCCATAAGTCTGCGTAAACCCAAACGCTTTGATCATCTCATCAAAACGAATGTTCCAACTCCGAGATGCTTGCACCAGCCCATAGATCGAGCGTTGGAGCTTGCACACCTTGTTAGCATTCTTAGGATCGACAAAACCTTCCGGCTGCATCATATACAATTCTTCCTTAAGGAAACCATTAAGGAATGTCGTCTTAACGTCCATTTGCCATATCTCATAATCATAGAATGCGGCAATTGCTAACATGATTCAGACGGACTTCAGCTTCGCTACGGGTGAGAAAGTCTCATCATAGTCAACCCCTTGAACTTGTCGATAACCCTTAGCGACAAGCCGAGCTTTATAGATGGTTACATTACCATCCGCGTCTGCCTTCTTCTTAAAGATCCATTTATTTTCTATGGCTCACCGATCATCGGGCAAGTCAGTCAAAGTCCATACCTCGTTTTCATACATGGATCCTATCTCGGATTTCATGGCTTCCAGCCATTTGTCGGAATCTGGGCCCGCCATCGCTTCTTCGTAGTTTGAAGGTTCACCATTGTCTAACAACATGATTTCCAAGACAGGGTTGCCGTACCACTCTGGTGCGGAATGTGTCCTTGTGGACCTATGAAGTTCAGTAGCAACTTGATCTAAAGTTTCATGATCATCATCATTAACTTCCTCTCTAGTCGGTGTAGGCACCTCAGGAACATTTTCTTGAGCTGCGCCACTCTCCGGTTCAAGAGGCAATACTTCATCAAGTTCTACTTTCCTCCCACTTACTTCTTTCGAGGGAAACTCTTTCTCTAGAAAGGATCCATTCTTGGCAACAAAGATCTTGCCTTCGGATCTGAGGTAGAAGGTATACCCAATAGTTTCTTTAGGGTATCCTATGAAGACGCATTTTTCTGACTTGGGTTCGAGCTTTTCAGGTTGAAGTTTCTTGACATAAGCATCGCATCCCCAAACTTTTAGAAACGACAGCTTAGGTTTCTTCCCAAACCATAATTCATACGGTGTCGTCTCAACGGATTTAGACGGAGCCCTATTTAAAGTGAATGCGGCAGTCTCTAAAGCATAGCCCCAAAATGACAGCGGTAGATCGGTAAGAGACATTATAGATCGCACCATATCCAATAAAGTGCGATTACGATGTTCGGACACACCATTACGCTGAGGTGTTCCAGGTGGCGTGAGTTGTGAAACTATTCCACATTTCCTTAAGTGCGTGCCAAATTCGTGACTCAAGTATTCTCCCCCGCGATCTGATCGCAAGAACTTGATTTTCCTGTCACGTTGATTCTCAACCTCACTCTGAAATTCCTTGAACTTTTCAAAGGTCTCAGACTTGTGTTTCATTAAGTAGACATACCCATATCTACTCAAGTCATCAGTGAGGGTGAGAACATAATGATAGCCACCGCGAGCCTCAACACTCATTGGACCGCACACATCAGTATGTATGATTTCCAATAAGTTGGTTGCTCGCTCCGTTGTTCCTGAGAATGGAGTCTTGGTCATTTTACCCATGAGACATGGTTCGCACGTGTCAAATGATTCGTAATCAAGAGACTCTAAAAGTCCATCTGCATGGAGCTTCTTCATGCGTTTGACACCTATGTGACCAAGGCAGCAGTGCCACAAGTATGTGGGACTATCATTATCAACCTTACATCTTCTGGTATTCACACTATGAATATGTGTAACATTACGCTCGAGATTCATTAAGAATAAACCATTCACCAGCGGGGCATGACCATAAAACATATCTCTCATATAAATAGGACAACCATTATTCTTGGATTTAAATGAGTAGCCATCTCGAATTAAACAAGATCCTGATACAATGTTCATGCTCAAAGCTGGCACCAAATAACAATTATTGAGGTTTAAAACTAATCCCGTAGGTAAATGTAGAGGTAGCGTGCCGACGGTGATCACATCGACCTTGGAACCATTCCCAACGCGCATCGTCACCTCGTCCTTCGCCAGTCTCCGCTTATTCCGCAGCTCCTGCTTTGAGTTACAAATGTGAGCAACCGCACCGGTATCAAATACCCGGGAGCTACTATGAGTACTGGTAAGGTACACATCAATTACATGTATATCACATATACCTTTAGTGTTGCCGGCCTTCTTGTCCGCTAAGTATTTGGGGCAGTTCCGCTTCCAGTGACCACTTCCCTTGCAATAAAAACACTCAGTCTCGGGCTTGGGTCCATTCTTTGGCTTCTTCCTGGCAGCTTGTTTACCGGGCGTGGCAACCCCCTTGCCGTCCTTCTTGAAGTTCTTCTTACCCTTGCCTTTCTTAAACTTAGTGGTTTTATTCACCATCAACACTTGATGTTCCTTTTTGATCTCCACCTCTGCTGATTTCAGCATTGAATATACCTCAGGAATGGTCTTTTCCATCCCCTGCATATTGAAGTTCATCACAAAGCTCTTGTAGCTCGGTGGAAGCGACTGAAGGATTCTGTCAATGACCGCGTCATCCGGGAGATTAACTCCCAGCTGAGTCAAGCGGTTATGCAACCCAGACATTTTGAGTATGTGCTCACTGACAGAACTATTTTCCTCCACCTTACAACTGAAGAACTTGTCGGAGACTTCATATCCCTCGACCCGGGCATGAGCTTGGAAAACTATTTTCAGCTCTTCGAACATCTCATATGCTCCGTGTTGCTCAAAACGCTTTTGAAGCCCCGGTTCTAAGCTGTAAAGCATGCCGCACTGAACAAGGGAGTAATCATCAGCACGTGACTGCCAAGCGTTCATAACGTCTTGGTTCTCTGGGATGGGTGCGTCACCTAGCGGTGCTTCTAGGACATAATCTTTCTTGGCAGCTATGAGGATGATCCTCAGGTTCCGGACCTAGTCCGTATAGTTGCTGCCATCATCTTTCAGCTTGGTTTTCTCTAGGAACGCGTTGAAGTTGAGGGCCACATTAGCGTGGGCCATTTGATCTACAAGACATATTGTAAAGATTTTAGACTAAGTTCATGATAATTAAGTTCATCTAATCAAATTATTCAATGAACTCCCACTCAGATAGACATCCCTCTAGTCATCTAAGTGAAACATGATCCGAGTCAACTAGGCCGTGTCCGATCATCACGTGAGACGGACTAGTCAACATCGGTGAACATCTTCATGTTGATCGTATCTTCTATACGACTCATGCTCGACCTTTCGGTCTTCCATGTTCCGAGGCCATGTCTGTACATGCTAGGCTCGTCAAGTCAACCTAAGTGTATTGCGTGTGTAAATCTGGCTTACACCCGTTGTATTCGAACATTAGAATCTATCACACTCGATCATCACGTGGTGCTTCGAAGCAATGAACCTTCGCAACGATGCACAATTAGGGGGAACACTTTCTTGACATTATTATGATGGATCATCTTATTTAAGCTACCGTCGTTCTAAGCAAATAAGATGTAAAACATGATAAACATCACATGCAATCAAATAGTGACATGATATGGCCAATATCATTTGCTCCTTTTGATCTCCATCTTCGGGACGCCATGATCATCGTCACCGGCATGACACCATGATCTCCATCATCATGATCTCCATCATCGTGTCTTCATGAAGTTGTCTCGTCATCTATTACTTCTACTACTATAGCTAACGTTTTAGCAATAAAGTAAAGTAATTACATGACGTTTATGTTGACATGCAGGTCATAAATAAATTAAGACAACTCCTATGGCTCCTGCCGGTTGTCATACTCATCGACATGCAAGTCGTGATTCCTATTACAAGAACATGATCAATCTCATACATCACATATATCATTCATCACATCCTTTTGGCCATATCACATCACATGGCACATGCTGCAAAAACAAGTTAGACGTCCTCTAATTGTTGTTGCAAGTTTTTACGTGGCTGCTATAGGTTTCTAGCAAGAACGTTTCTTACCTACGCCAAAACCACAACGTGATATGCCAATTTCTATTTACCCTTCATAAGGACCCTTTTCATCGAATCCGATCTGACTAAAGTGGGAGAGACAGACACCCGCCAGCCACCTTATGCAACTAGTGCATGTCAGTCGGTGGAACCAGTCTCACGTAAGCGTACATGTAAGGTCGGTCCGGGCCGCTTCATCCCATGATGCCACCGAATCAAGATAAGACTAGTAACGGCAAGTAAATTGACAATATCGACGCCCACAACTGCTTTGTGTTCTACTCGTGCATAGAAACTACGCATAGACCTAGCTCTGATACCGTTGTTGGGGAACGTAGCAGAATTTTAAAATTTTCTATGCATCACCAAGATCAATCTATGGAGTCATCTAGCAACGAGGGAGAGGGGCGTGCATCTACATACCCTTGTAGATCGCGAGCGGAAGCGTTCAAGAGAACGGGGTTGATGGAGTCCTACTCGTCGTGATCCAAATCACCGATGACCTAGCGCCGAACGGATGGCACCTCCGCGTTCAACACACGTACGGTTGGGAAGACGTCTCCTCCTTCTTGATCTAGCAAGGGGCAAGAAGAGGTTGATGGAGATCCAGTAGCACGACGGCGTGGTGGTGGAAGCAACGGTGATCTCGGCAGGGCTTCGCCAAGCTCAGCGAGAGGGAGAGGTGTCACGGGAGGGAGAGGGAGGCACCAGGGGCTAGGGTGCGGCTGCCCTCCCTCCCCCCCCCCCACTATATATAGGGCCCCTAGGGGGCGCCGGCCCTAGAGATTGAATCTCAAGGGGGGGCGGCCAAGGGGGTGGCTTGCCCCCCAAGCCAAGTGGGGCGCCCTCCACCCCTAGGGTTTCCAACCCTAGGCGTAGGGGGAGGCCCAAGGGGGGTGCACCAGCCCACCAGGGGCTGGTTCCCTTCCCCACTTCAGCCCATGGGGCCCTCCAGGATAGGTGGCCCCACCCGGTGGACCCCCGGGACCCTTCCGATGGTCCCGGTACAATACCGGTGACCCCTGAAACTTTCCCGATGGCCGAAACTGGACTTCCTATATATAATTCTTCACCTCCGGACCATTCCAGAACTCCTCGTGACATCCGGGATCTCATCCGGGACTCCGAACAACTTTCGGGTTACCGCATACTAATATCTCTACAACCCTAGCGTCACCGAACCTTAAGTGTGTAGACCCTACGGGTTCGGGAGACACGCAGACATGACCGAGACGACTCTCCGGTCAATAACCAACAGCGGGATCTGGATACCCATGTTGGCTCCCACATGCTCCTCGATGATCTCATCGGATGAACCATGATGTCGTGGATTCAATCAATCCCGTATACAATTCCCTTTGTCAATCGGTACGTTACTCGCCCGAGACTCGATCATCGGTATCCCAATACCTCGTTCAATCTCGTTACCGGCAAGTCACTTTACTCGTACCGTAATGCATGATCCCATGATCAACCACTTGGTCACATTGAGCTAATTATGATGATGCATTACCGAGTGGGCCCAGAGATACCTCTCCGTCATACGGAGTGACAAATCCCAGTCTTGATTCGTGCCAACCCAACAGACACTTTCGGAGATACCCGTAGTGCACATTTATAGTCACCCAGTTACGTTGTGACGTTTGGCACACCCAAAGCACTCCTACGGTATCCGGGAGTTGCACAATCTCATGGTCTAAGGAAATGATACTTGACATTCGGAAAAGCTCTAGCAAACGAACTACACGATCTTTGAGCTATGCTTAGGATTGGGTCTTGTCCATCACATCATTCTCCTAATGATGTGATCCCATTATCAATGACATCTAATGTCCATAGTCAGGAAACCATGACTATCTTTTGATCAATGAGCTAGTCAACTAGAGGCTCACTAGGGACGTGTTGTGGTCTATGTATTCACACATGTATTACGATTTCCGGATAACACAGTTATAGCATGAATAATAGACAATTATCATGAACAAGGAAATATAATAATAACCATTTTATTATTGCCTCTAGGGCATATTTCCAACAATAAGAACGGAAACATATTCCTTGGATTGACTGTGTGTGATGTACATATGGACGGAAATGTTTTTCTGGGATTCACCATGTGGGATGTACATACCTACAGAAATGATTTCTGGGATTCACCGTGTGGGATGTACATACCTACGGAAATGATCTCTGGGATTCACTGTGTGGGATGTACATACCTGCGGAAATGATTGGGTTTCCATGCCTCGCTTGATCGCACACGGCCCCAACATGGGTCCCAGGAGGGCCTATCCCCGATGATTTCTGGGCCGTGTGGGAAGGACGCCCTATCGCACACACTCATTTGGCGACGGCTCCAAATGCCATTGCGGAAAGGGGTTAAAAACCGTTTGTTTAGGACCGACGCGCACCAGTGACTACTAGCAACACACAGGTACCAATCTGAGGTTTTGAGACAAAGATTGAATACAAGGGATGAGCTAGGGTTTGAGATGAGATGGTGTTGGTGAAGATGTTGATGAAGATTGGTCCTCCCGCGATGAGAGGGTTGTTGGTGATGTCGATGGCTTCGATTTTCCCCTCCTGGGGGAAGTATCCCCTCAGTTGTTTCTTATTTTGGTATTTATCTAATATTCCAAAACTAACAAAAGTATTTTTATGGATTTTTTAAGTCGGTTTACTTACCGTACCACATACCTATTCCTTTTAAGGGTTGTGAAGTGTTCTGCAAGGTCGCTCTTATGTGTTCCTCCAGTGTCATAGTTTTAATAATGTTAGTTTCAACATTAATAGGTGTACCTGAGATATAATGCTTAATTCTTTGTCCATTAACCACCCTCGGATTAGTGCCTTCGAAGTTGTTGATCTTGATAGCTACGGAACGATAAACTTCTTCGATGATATACGATCCTTCCATTTAGTGAGAAGTTTTCCCGCAAAGAATCTGAAACGAGAGTAACATGAGTTGTACAATAGAACATACTCACCCACTTTGAATTCCCTTTTTGAATTCTTTTATCATGCCATCTTTTAACCTTTTCCTTAAACATCTTGGCATTTTCATATGCTTGGGTTCTCCACTCATCTAACGAGCTAATATCAAATAACCTCTTTTCACCGGCAAGTTGGAGTCATAATTAAGTTCTTTAATTGCCCAATATGCTTTATGTTCTAGCTCAAGAGGTAAATGACATGCTTTTCCATAAATCATTTTACATGGAGACATACCCATAGGATTTTCATAAGCCGTTCTCTAAGCCCATAATGAATCATCCAGTTTCCTAGACCAATTCTTTCTAGACCTATTAATGATCTTTTGCAAAATTGACTCTATTTCTCTTTTTCTCAATTCAACTTGACCACTATACTGAGGGTGATAAGGGAGTAAATAGCATAAAACTACTACTTTACAGGTTAGGGTTCCAAAAAACTACCAAATATTTTTTTTCGCTGATAACTACCAACTCAGGGGTCGGCTGTTTCAAAAAACCCAAATTCCTCGTTGCTAACATTTTAAACCGGTTTATGACAGGTTGGACCAGCTCCTAAACAATCCGTTTGTTGACCGTTTTGTTTGACCGTTAATTTATTGTAGGACCCACATGTAAGAGGTTTCTTCTTCCTCCTACTTTTTCTTCTCTCCTCCTGCATCTCTCTTCTCTCCTCCTTGCCCGAGCTCTCACCGAAGGTGACCTCCACCACGCGCCGCACCCAGGAGCAGGGGCTGCCGCGAGCCGCGCCATGGAGCAAGGCGAGCAAGGGCTGCACCATGGGGCCGCGCCCAGGAGCAGGGTTGCCCCGCCCAGGAGTAAGCAGCAAGGGCTGCTGCGTCCAGGAGCACGGGCTGCCGCGCCCAGGAGCAAGGGCTGCCGCGCTCCATTGCCAGGTTTCAGGTCGATGCGCTCAGGAGCATGCGCTGCCGCGGCCGAGCGCCATGGCCAGGGGCTCGGGCTCGGGCCGCCGCGCCCAGGAAGAGGGAGGGGAGAGAGAGGTCGCGCGGCTAGGACTTCACGGCGGCTCCAGGCGCAACTTGCCGGCAGAGGAGGCAGCGGCCGAAAGGAGCTCCGCGGCGGCCCTTACTGCACGCCGACGGCTACGGCGGCGCAGCTCCTCTCGGGCTTGAGCAGGGGAGGGACCCGATTGCTTTTTATTTAAGTCTGCAGGGACCTGATTGCTTTTTTCAAATTTTATAGGGACCTGGTTGCTTTTTTGATTTTTTTTTTAAATTATGACAAAGAGACACTGACATGTGGTTCCCACATGTCAGTTAACAGTCAAACAAACGACCAGGCAATCAGTTTGCTTACATGCGGGCCCCAACTGTCATAATAACGATCAACATTAAAGCACTGGACTATTAGAGTTTTTTGAAATAGCCAACCCCTGACTTGGTAGTTATCAGAGAAAAAATAATTTTTGGTAGTTTTTTGGAACCTTAGCCTGTAAAGTAGTAGTTTTATGCTATTTACTCGTGATAAGGAGATGCAATTCTATGGTTAACATCATATTTAGTAAGAAGTTTACGGAAAGCACCATGAAGAAAATGTGAACCACCATCAGTCATTAAATATCTAGGGACTCCAAACCTCGGGAAAATAACTTCTTTAAGCATTTTAATAGAAGTGTTATGATCAGCAATACTAGTAGTAATAGCTTCCACCCACTTAGTAATGTAATCAACAACAACTAAAATATGTGTATACCCATTAGAGGAAGGAAAATGTCCCATATAATGAAATCCCCAAACATCAAATGGTTCTATAACAAGTGAATAATTCACAGGCATTTCTATTAACAATTCTTTGACATTCATCACAAGATAAGACAAACGTACGTGCATCTTTGAAGAGAGTAGGCCAATAAAAACCAGATTGTAATACCTTATGTGCAGTTCTACCTCCAACATGGTGTCCTCTGTATGCCTCGAAATGACACTTCCATAGGATTTGTTCCTCTTCATGCTTAGGTACACATCGTCTAATAATACCATCCACTCCTTCTTTATGAATATGTGGCTCGTCCCAAAAGTAATGTATTAAATCAAAGAAGAACTTTTTCTTTTGTTGGTATGTGGAACTAGGTGGAGTATATTTGGCAACAATGTAATTAGCATCGTCTGCATACCAAGGAGTATTAGAGAAGTATTTATAACAGCTAATTGTTCATCAGGAAAACTATCATCAATAAGTAATGGGTCATCAAGAACATTTTCCATTCGAGACAAATTATCAGCTACGGGGTTCTCAGCTCAACAATATGCAAGTCAAATTCTTGTAGCAACAGAACCCACCTGATCAACCTAGGTTTAACATCTTTCTTTTTCATAAGATATTTAATAGCAGCATCATTAGTGTGAAAAATTACTTTAGAATAAATATAAGATCTGAATTTATCACATGCAAACACAACTGCTAAAAATTATTTCTCAGTAGTAGTAAAATTTCTTTGAGCACCGTGAGTTTTACTAGCATAATGGATAACATTTAATTTCTTATCAAATCTTTGTCCTAGAACAACACCAACGACATAATCACTAGCATCACACATAATTTCAAATGGTAGGTTCCAATCAGGTGGTTGAAAAATGGGTGCAGAGATTAAGGCTTTCTTAAGCATTTCAAATGTTTCTACACAATCATCATAAAAAACAAATGGAACATATTCTTGAAAGAGATTAGTAAGAGGCCTAGAAATTTTAGAGAAGTCTTTAATAAATCTCCTATAAAAAACAACATGACCTAGGAAACTTCTTATACCTTTAATATCTTTAGAACATGGTATTTTCTCAATCGCATCAACTTTAGCTTTATCTACTTCAATACCTCATTCAAAAATTTTATGCCCAAGTACTATACCTTCATTCACAATAAAGCGGCACTTCTCCCAATTCAAGACAAGATTAGTTTATTCACATCTCTGCAAAACTCGATCAAGGTTGCTTAATCAATCATCAAAACAAGTCCCGTAAACGGAACAATCATGCATGAAAACCTCAACAATCTTTTCAGAAAAATTAGAGAATATAGCAGTTATACATCTTTGAAAGGTATTGGGTGCATTACATAAACCAAATGCATACATATATAAGCATAAGTTCCAAAAGGGCAAGTAAAATTAGTTTTTTGTTGATCTTCTTTTGACACATGTATTTGAGAGAAACCATAATATCCATCAAGGAAACAAAAGTGTGTATGCTTAGACAATCTTTCTAATGTTTGATCAATAAAAGGCAAGGGGTAATGATCATTTCTAGTAGCTTTGTTTAATTTCCTAAGATCAATTACCGTCCTATAGCCAGTTACAATTCTTTGTGGGATGAGTTCATTTTTATCATTAGGAACAACAGTTATACCTCCTTTCTTAGGAGCACAATGAACAAGACTTGCCCATCTACTATCAGATATGTGATAACTTATACCTGCTTCCAGAAGCTCTAATATTTCAGTTCTTACCACATCATTCATTTTAGGATTCAACCATCGTTGATGATCAACAACTAGCATAGCATGAGGTTCCATATTAATCTTGTGCTGACATAGAGTGGGACTAATGCCCTTAAGATCATCGAGAGTATATCCAATAACAACACGATGCTTCTTTAGAGTTTTAAGTAATCACTTTTCTTCATGCTCTCAAAGGTTGCACTAATAATAACAGGATATATCTTCTTTTCATCAAGATAAGCATATTTCAGCGTGTCAGATAATTTCTTCAACCAAACACTGGATCACTGATACGTCCATTTTGCATCATATTTTTATGTTGATATTTAATGCATTATGGGCTATTATTTCACACTATGGTACAATATTTATGCCTTTTCTCTCTTATTTTACAAGATTTACATGAAGAGGGAGAATGCCGACAGCTGGAATTCTAGACCGGAAAGGAGCAAATCTGAGATTCCTATTCTGCACAACTCCAAATGTCATGAAACTTTACGGAGAATTGTTTTGGAATATAAAAAAATATTGGGCGAAGAAACAACAAAAGAGGACCCACCGGGTGGCCACAAGCCTGGGGGCACGCCTCCCAAGCTTGTGGGTCCCCTGGCCAGCCCTCGGCATCCATCTTCTGCTATATGAAAGGTTTTGACCTACAAAAAAATCAGAAGGAAGCTTTCGGGACGAAGCGCCCCCGTCTCGAGGCGGAACCTGGGCAGAAGCAATCTAGGGCTCCGACGGAGCTATTCTGCCAGGGAAACTTCCCTTCGGGAGGGGGAAATCGAAGCCATCGTCATCACCAACGATCCTCGCATTGAGGGAGGGTAAATCTTCATCACCATCTTCACTAGCACCATCTACTCTCAAACCCTAGTTCATCTCTTGTATTCAATCTTTGCCTCAAAACCTCAGTTTGGTACATGTGGGTTGCTAGTAGTGTTGATTACTCCTTGTAGTTGATGCTAGTTGGTTTATTTGGTTGAAGATCATAAGTTCAGATCCTTCATGATATTTATTACTCCTCCGATCTTGAACATGAACATGCTTTGTGAGTAGTTACGTTTGTTCTTGAAGACATGGGAGAAGTTTTGTTATAAGTAATCATGTGAATTTGGTATTCGTTTGATATTTTGATAAGATGTATGTTGTCTTTACTCTAGTGGTGTTATGTGAATGTTGACTACATGACACTTCAGCATGATTTGGGCCTAGGGGAAGGCATTGGGAAGTAATAAGTAGATGATGGGTTGCTAGAGTGACCGAAGCTTAAACCCTGGTTTATGCGTTGCTTCGTAAGGGGCTGATTTGGATCCACACATTTCATGCTATGGTTAGATTTATCTTAATTCTTCTTGTTGCAGATGCTTGCGAGAGGGGTTAATCATAAGTGGGAGGCTTGTCCAAGTAAGGACAACACCCAAGCACCGGTCCACCCACATATCAAATTATCAAAGTAACGAACGCGAATCATATGAGCATGATGAAAACCAACTTGACAATAATTCCCATGTGTTGGGGATATTACTACTGGACGTAAACCGGTCAGGAGTAGCCGGATTAGCTTTACGAAGATTAGAAGCCCATGAAGATGGAAGAATGATGGCGCTTTATGAAGGCCCAAGGCCCAGAGGCGAGTTAAGGCCTGTAGATGTAAACCGACCTAATTATGTAACTTGCATTGTAAGATAGGAAGTGTAGAGACCGAACCGGACACGTTTATGATCCGGCTTTGGGACTCTGTAAACCGGCAGGCGTCAACCTGTGTATATAAAAGGGACGACCCGGTGGCGGTTGAGGGACAACAACTCGAGAGCCAGACAAAGCGGATTCGCTCCCTGGCCTTTGAAACCCTAGCAATACCAATCACAACTAGACGTAGGCTTTTACCTTCATCGAAGGGGCCGAACTAGTATAAACTCCCCATGTCCCCTTGTCCAGTTTAACCCCTTTAAGCTAACCCGTTGCGATGGCTCCACGACTAAGTCCTTTCACAAGGACATCTGCCGTGACAAACCCACGACAGTTGGTGCCCACCGTGGGGCTATCGCACGATGGTTTTGAGTTCTTGAAGGGCAGCTTTGATGGACTCAAGGGATACGCTGTGGGCCGGATGACGAAGAGTCGTCGTGGCAAGCTCTATATCGACAACACAGGATGGGGTCCCGAGGCCGATTCAATCGAATACGGGTACCGGATCCCCTTTGGTGGGATTCACATCTTCATCGGCAAGATCGGCGAACCGGCCCCTGAGCCGGACATCTGCACCGACATCATCGAGACGGCTCAGCGTGCAAGCCCTTCGCCGGTTCAGCCCGTGGCGAAGCATGTTTTCGTAGGCGTCATCCATGGAGAAGAATACGAGGATGAACCGGCGTCCGATGGGGAAACCGTTGTCTGTTCCGACGACGAGTCTTCTGGAGAGACCGAATCGCTCTATCAGTTGCAGGATGGCCGGATTATTGGAGGATCCGAGGGTAACAGTATTCTGGAATCCCCTGATCTGCCAAACCGGGCCGCCATCTTCATGGCCGATACACAGTCGGCGCCTCATTCTTCAGCTGCCGCAACAATACTCTCCGGTTCAGCAACGGCCATGCTGGCAGGGGCAGGAAGCTCTGCGCCGCCTCCAGCTCAAGTCCTGTCTGACTTGTTCGATGCTTTGGCAACATTGATGGCCGCAGAGGTGGATGCAGCAGCCCGGGATCAGCACAACGCAGAGATTGCAAAGGTTAAGGATCAGATAGCTCAGGCTAAAGCGGACCTAGCGGCAGGGAACGCTAGGATGCTACAGAATGGGCCGAGTTGGAAGCTCAGGCCTACCGGATTAGGCTGGATCAGAACGCTTCCGAAGAAGTCATGAGAAGAAGGTACCAATTGCATCTCCCGTCGGGTTATGAGCCACGAAATCTCTTCAATGCGCCAGGAGTAGGAACTAGTAACCAGCCAATATTAAACCGGACGGAAGTACCAGGAACAGGAGCGCCAGTTCAGCCGCGCATGATGGACCCGCCTCGCCAGAATAACATTGTGCCACAATATGTTCCAACACCTCCCGGGCATTACTCCAACCCGTTGGACAACATTGTGGCCGCTGCTTCACGGTTAGCAGCCCTCCCAACTGACGGCGAGTCACCAGTTGCGGTTGACGCACGACGGGCCAGAGATCTCCTTCAAACAGCTCTAAATCAGTAGCAGGCATATTCACGCAGTCGTGAGAGGATTCATTCCACCCCACGTCCAAGCCGGAACTACAGCAGGCATGTTGAGGATGAACCGGCCGTGTCAAGTAGTGCACATCGCCGTAACTCGTCGCGAGGACACAACCCGACAGGGGACAATGCCAATGTGCAGGATGTGGTGGATCATGGTCGCGCACGTCGGGAGGCCGAGTTAGCGGCTCTGCACGGTGCCCGTCAACCTACTCCGGTTCGCCCCACCGCTTCAGTCGAACCAGGGGTAGTATTCAGTTCCTTAGGGGTGTTGTGTCTTACCCCCGCTTTGCGTAATGTGAGACTCCCCAAGGATTTCAAAGGACCTCGTAAGGTACCCAATTATACCGCCGATCTGCAACCAGAGGCATGGTTTGAAAGCTACTAGATGGCAATAGAGATGTTAGATGTGGATGAAGTGGTATGTGCTAAGTACTTCACCATGATGTTGGAAGGGACAACTCGCACTTGGTTAAAAAGCTTACCAACTAACTCTGTGGGATCATGGGCCGTGTTGAAGCACCAGTTTATCCAGAACTTCAAGGATACTTGTAAGCAACCCATGTCAATCGTGGATCTGGCCGCCTGTGCCCAAGAGGATGGGGAGTCCACGACCCATTGGGTAAAGTGGGTCTCAACTATTTTGCATTCATCGGATCGTATCAATGCAGATACCGCAGTGCTTACATTGGAGGGCAATTGCCGTTTTCTGCTGCTCAAACATAAGTTAGGAAGGCTCAAACGTCACTGCAATGATATGTCAACGCTCATGGCCGCTTTGGTTAAATACGCCGATTCATATAATACCAAAGACCCTGACTCAGAGGAGGACAAACCGGGGAAAGGGAAAAAGAACGGCAACACCAACGGCCAGCAGCATAATCCGGCAGGCCATGGGAACAATAGTAAACACAAGGCCGACAACAGTCTGGACTTTGTGGCTAACACCAATGCTCAGGAGAATGGTCAGCGTCGTAAGGGTAAGCAGACTCGGAGGGGTGGAGGTTCAGGCCCCAATTTGGAGCGCCTGTTAAATCAACCCTGTCTGAAGCATGGATCAAAGGAGAAGCCAGCATCACATCTTTGGAAGGATTGTTACATCATGCGAGATTTCAAGAATTCTAATATGTTTCAGTATGATAATGGCCCACATGGCGGTTCAGGAGGTGATTTCCACGGGCCGAGTTATGGAGGTGGCAGTTCCGGTTCAGGATTTTAGGGCAATCAAACCGGATACAACAATCAAGGGAATCAAGGCAACCAGGGAGGTTACAACCATTAGGGGAGCCAGCAGCAGCAACAACAGTCAGGTTATCAGAGCAATCCTAAGCAGTTAAATAGTGGGCAGTATCACGTCTTCACCACTAGCTTGTGTAAGCGTGATCAGAAGCTTCACAAGAGGGCAGTAAACTCTGTTGAACCAACGGTGCCTCAGTATTTGCGCTGGTCCGAGCAACTCATTTTGTGGAGTAGAGAGGATCACCCTCCCCCCCCCCCAGGTTGACAATCCGGGTCATCTGGCTTTAGTGGTGGCCCCTCAAGTTGGGGGATACAAGTTCACTAAGGTACTCATGGACGGGGGAAGTAGTATCAATATTCTATATTATGATACCTTCCGCTGTATGGGGTTGACAGATAAGAATCTTAAACCGTCCAATACTGTTTTTCACAGTGTGGTGCCTGGTAAGTTTGCATATCTAGTGGGGAAAATAGCCTTAGAGGTGGCTTTTGGAGATGATCATGATTCAAGATCAGAAACATTGATCTTTGAGGTGGTGAAAATCAAAAGTTCGTATCACGCTTTGTTTGGGCGGCCGGCTTACGCTAAGTTCATGGCAAGGCCGTGTTATGTTTATCTGCGGCTTAAAATGCCAGGTCATAAGGGGACCATCACAGTACATGGGAGCAGGAAGATCGCTTTGGAATGTGAGGAAGGTGATGTGGCTTATGCTGAGTCGGTTTGTGCCACGGAGGAGCTGAAGTTTTATAAATACCAAGTTGATCCGGCAGACATGACTTCTTTGAAAAAGCCAACTGCAGAACACAATCCAACGTTGAAGTTTAAATTGGCCACAGATACTAAGATGGTTGATTTTGTTCCTGGCGATTCATCCAAACAGTTCAGTATCAGCGCTAACCTGGATCCCAAATAGGAAAGCGCGCTCATCGAGTTCATCCGTGAGAACCGGGACATCTTTGCATGGAAACCTTCTGACATGCTAGGTGTACCGAGGGAACTCGCTGAGCACACACTTAACATTGATCCTAAGTTTAAACCAGTCCGACAGTTTCTCCGCCGCTTCAATGAAGAAAGGCGTAAGGCTATCGGTGAGGAGGTAGCTCAGTTGTTGGCTGCAGGGTTTATCGTGGAGGTCTTTCACCCAAAGTGGTTGGCTAATCTGGTGCTGGTTCTTAAGAAAAATGGCACTTGGCGTATGTGTGTAGATTGCACAGACTTGAACAAGGCTTGTCCTGCAGACCCCTTTGCCCTCCCTCGTATTGATCAGATCATTGATGCTACGGCGGGTTGTGACCGTTTGTGTTTTCTGGATGCTTACTCTGGTTATCATCATATCAAAATGGCAGTTAAGGACCAGGAGAAGACAGCTTTCATCACTCCCTTTGGAGCCTTCTGCTATGTCTCCATGCCCTTTGGGCTCAAGAGTGCCCAGGCGACTTATCAACGTTGTGTTCAGAATTGTCTTCATAAGCAGATTGGGCGCAATGTTCATGCATATGTGGATGATATTGTGATAAAGTCTAGGAAGGAGGAAACATTAATAGACGATTTGAGAGAAACCTTTGACAACCTCCGGGTTTACAAGATGATGCTCAATCCGGAAAAGTGTGTCTTTGGTGTACCGGTGGGCAAACTCTTGGGTTTTCTGGTGTCAAATAGAGGCATTGAGGCTAATCCGGAAAAGATCTCAACAATTACATCTTTGGCTAAACCGGCGTGTATCAATGACGTTCAACGTTTGGCCGGCCGGATTGCGGCTTTGAGCCGGTTTATCAGTCGCCTGGGAGAGAAGGCTATTCCTTTATATCAAATGCATAAGAAAACAGATGATTTTGTCTGGAGCGAGGCAGCTGATAGAGCGTTTGAGGATCTGAAAAGGTAGTTAGTTGAACCGCCTGTACTTGCAGCCTCGGTCGATAAAGAGCCGTTACTGCTGTATGTGGCTGCTAATGCCCGTGCTGTTAGCGTGGCTATTATGGTGGAGCGCAAGGAAGCTGGAAAGGAGTATCCGGTTCAACGGCCGGTTTATTATATCAGTGAGGTACTCATTGAATCAAAGCAGATATATCCACATTGGCAGAAGCTGGTGTATGGAGTGTTTATGGCAAGCCGAAAGCTCAAACATTATTTTCAGGGTCATCCTATCACAGTGGTCAGTTCAGCTCCTCTGGGAGATATTATTCAAAACAGAGAAGCAACTGGCCGGATTGCTAAGTGGGCTATTGAGCTTGGACCTCACGGGCTCAAATACACACCTCGCACAGCTATTAAATCCCAAGCACTTGTGGACTTCCTCAATGATTGGACAGAGTTGCAAGCGCTAGAGGAAAAGCCAGATAACACGTATTGGACTATTCATTTTGATGGATCCAGACAGTTGGAGGGCTCGGGGGCTGGAGTCATACTAACTTCGCCACGAGGTGACAAGTTTTGTTATGTCCTCCGTTTAATGTTCCCTTGTACTAACAATGCAGCTGAGTACGAGGCCTTACTCCATGGTCTTCGGATGGCTAAGGAGATGAACTTAAGCCGGGTTAAGTGCTTTGGGGATTCAAATCTGGTGGCTCAACAGGTATCTGGCACTTGGGATTCTAAAGATCCACTCATGGCTGCATATCAATGAGAGGTGGACACAGTGGCTGGTCACTTCAAGGGTTATCAGGTGGACCATATAGACCGGCGAAAGAATGAAGTGGCGGACGCTTTAAGTCGCGTTGGTTCTCAGCATAAACCGGTTCCACCAAATGTCTTTCTTGACGTGTTGCATAATCCGTCAGTCAAGGTACCAACAGAGGAAGAGTTGGTTATTCCTGATCCGGAGGCTCAATTGGTGGCGGCTTTGCATGTCACACCGAATTGGACAATCCCATATCTGGCTTACATGAATTGGGGCGAGTTACCGGACAATGAAACCTTGGCCCGACAGGTAATCCGGCGTTCCAAGTCCATGACCATAATCAACGGGGAGTTACATCGTTACAGCGTCTCAGGAGCAATTCAGTGTTGTGTCTCTCCTCAAGAGGGTTGTGAGATTTTGCGAGAAATCCATGAAGGGTATTGTGGTCACCACGCCGGTTCAAAGTCTTTGGTTGCTAAAGCTTTTCGCCACGGTTTTTACTGGTTAACAGCTCATGCTGATGCGGAGGATTTAGTCAAGAGATGTGACGGTTGTCAAAAATCCGCACGCCGTGCTCACATTCTGGCTCAGGAGTTGAGGATGATTCCAATAACTTGGCCGTTCGCGACTTGGGGGCTTGATATGGTTGGAACCTTCAAGCGGTCCAAGGACAAAAGACCCACTTGTTAGTGGCAGTTGATAAATTCACCAAATGGGTGGAAGCAGAGCCAGTCAGTAAGTGTGATGCGGCCACAGCGGTTCAATTCATCAAAAAGGTGATATTCCGGTTTGGTTTTCCACACAGCATTATAATTGATAATGGTACTAATCTGTCCAAGGGAGAGATGGAGGAATTTTGCCAACATGAGCACATCCGGCTTGATATAGCATCGGTGGCTCACCCCCAGTCTAATGGTCAAGCGGAGAGGGCAAATCAAGAAATTTTACGGGGTATCAAACCCCGGCTTATGGTTCCTTTGCAATGGACACCGGGTTGTTGGGTTGAGGAATTACCTTCTGTGTTATGGAGCATCAACACCACACCCAACAGGTGTACGGGTTACACACCTTTTTTCATGGTTTATGGAGCAGAGACAATTCTTCCTAGTGACATCCGTCATGACTTGCCTCGTGTGACAGCTTACATTGAAACTGACAATGATAAGGCACGCCAGGATTCCCTGGACCTGTTAGATGAAGAGCGTGATCTTGCAGCAGCACGTTCGGCGATTTATCAACAAGATCTCCGATGTTATCACAGCCGTCGGGTTAAGACCAGAACCTTTCAAGAGGGCGATTTGGTGCTCCGGCTCATCCAGGATCAGACTAATATGCACAAGT
The DNA here is from genome assembly GCF_003073215.2 of Triticum urartu. Taxonomy (NCBI): domain Eukaryota; kingdom Viridiplantae; phylum Streptophyta; class Magnoliopsida; order Poales; family Poaceae; genus Triticum; species Triticum urartu. The sequence continues at coordinate 314,581,399 of NC_053026.1, read as the reverse complement.
TATCCCCACCTTGGGAAGGACTATTTGTGGTCAGCAAGAATCTGCACAATGGGTCATACTACCTCATTGATGTTCGATAGCACAAAGACTCACGTAAATCGGAGGAGGAGACCAAGCGGCCGTGGAATATAGCTCTTCTTCGGCCTTACTATACTTGAGCCACAGGCTCTTCATATGTACATATTTATGACAATGTATATATTATATAATAAACCGGAGCCTCGAATAAAGCAGGGTCTCTGTTCTTTTTACATCATGTGTGTGCCTATAAGGGTTTCTGCTAACAAAGCAAAATTTTGTTAAACCGGTCTCTGCAGCCGCACGAATATAAAGGGATTTCACTAGGGGGCTTGGTTGTTATCACACCATAGCTACACCTCTTGATAGGCATTTAGCCACAAAGGAAATTATGTGGGGCCAAAGAGAGTGTTGCACAAAGCACAAACTCAAACATGGGCACCCACTGAGCACATCTCACAAAGTTACTTGGGGGCTCTTTGTGCAAAGCAACAAAGAGTTTGAAAGGACCCTTGTAATTGGCTATCAAGCCACGGCTTGGAAGCCTGGTGTATTCACCTAAAACCCCGGGTTAACCTGCCTTCATCAAGTAAGCCACTCCTGTCCAGGTAATCCTGGTATGACCCGCCGAACGTTTGACAAGTCAATCTTCTACAAACCCTGAACTTATCAAAGTTAAAACGATGATTGGTTAATTGGAGGCCCATCTTAAAAGGCTTTGTTAAACGGTTTAACTCAGAGGCATGGCAGCCCATGAAAAGCCTCGATTTGGAGCCTGGCAGCTCGTAAAAAGCCTCACATATTTCTTTTTTGAGTCCTCTTTGCTAAGTTCTCTGCCTTTATTAAGGTTCATAATATGTTCTGATAAACCGTGTCCTTGGCCCGGCTTGACTTTGAACTACACGTTGTCAGTACATGATCAGTTACAAGCCGGCGTTCCTTACCCCGGTCTGGTTTGACTAAATCGCCAGTGCTATAAAGAAAACCCGATGGTTATTATATCCCGGTACGGTTTATTATCATAATCCGGCAAAATAAGGACAAAGTTATCAATCCTCCAGGTTAGTGTTGACACCTTTACCATACAAGCAGTTGGTCAACCAACGAGGTATGTTGCCCATATTATTTTTTATACAAAACACTTTGATTATTCATCTAAGTATTGTATATTTGTTGAGCATCACAACCCGTCCAGTGGTAAACCACTAGGATACTTTCAAGTTCTTGTATCCAGGAACACAACTCATCATGGGCTATGCATAAATAGATCACAAAAAGTGGAACAAATTTTCACGAAGTGTCACAAAACATGCTCGATGGCATGACAGATAAAGGAGTTTTGCTATCCTATTACAAGAAGCTTCAAAGCGGCTACAAGTGCTTAATTGTTTTTTGGCATTGGCATACAATATCTGGTAAACCGCCTGCCAGTTTAAGACGCTTCGTCTGGACGGTTTGACGGTTGAGGGTCAGTTGGTGCGATCACTTCTTCTTCATCCCTCCCCAGATGCTGGAAATCAACCGTCGACCAATCGACTCCAGTTAAAGCTTGAAACACGGCTTCTTCATGGATAAGGCTGGAGGGGTTAATATCAGGAGCAAAGGTATGCTTACGGATTGGAGGCACAAGTTCTTCGACTTCATGGATTTTGGCAGGCTGTCTCTTCCCTTCAGCGTCATAAGCCGGTTGGAAATGAGACAAGTCTGTGTCCTCTGCCAGTTTGCTGGCTATTGGCCGCATTTCTTTGGTCAGCCTTTGGAGGTAACAATTGTCGAAGTTTGAACCGTCCTCCTTTACACCTGGGTATCCTTTAATGATATCCTCCGCTTCAAGATCTGGAATCCATGCTTTGGCTCGGATTAGTACGGTTAATGCGCCTGCTCTTGCAGCTGCCTTCTTCAGTTCGGTAATCCAGGCTAGTAACATGGCCAGCTTCTCAAGAGTTTCCTTTATCAGTGATGGTGCCAGTTTATTGTAAGCTATAGTGCAAATAGCCCATTGGGACCCATAGTACAACTGTTCAATCAAGGTATACGCCGCTTTAAGCTTCATCCGCATATCTGTGCCCAGATGAGCAATACGAGTGTCTGTTACAGTTTAAAATCAGCGTTCTGGTCAATGATAAGGTTCCATGAATTGGACAAACTGCACAAGGAGATACTTACCAAAGACAGCGGAAGTCATGGCATTGATTTTCCGTTTCAAACCAGCTAGTTCATCTACAACTGGTTTCAGGGCTGCTTCGGCATCCTCAGCTCTTTTGGTTAAACCGGTTTTCTCGGTTTCCCAGTCGGCACGATCTTTGTTAAAAGACTCTTTCAGCTTTTCCATCGCTACCAGGGCTTTGGTCAGCTCCTCTTTGGCTTTCGCAGCTTCTGCTTGTTGGGACTTCACTTCTCTTGCAAATCAGCGGTCCGGGCATCTCTATTGCTTATTTCGGCCTACAACAGTGCAGAAATATCAAACAACATGATATATATTTTCTAAGTACAAAGCGTATAACAAGTTATGCACTTCGTACTTGGGGGCTAATGCCTATTTGCTCTGTTTCACTACATCTTTTATAAAGTCTCCAGAACAATGCAAGCATTATCCTTGACACTTGGGGGCTAATGTACATCTGTTCAAAGCGGATGCATGGACTAAAACCCGGATTACCTTGCAAAGCTAAACCGGACTTTGGGGGCTACGCCGAGGAAAGCTATATCATTACATTGGTAAAGTATCGGCCTTGGTTTTCACTAAGGACCTAACATTTTGAGGGTCAATGGGAGAGACTTAAAGTGTTACAAAGACCCGGTTTACGATTAACATCATAAAACGGCCCTTGGGGGCTACTTGGGCTAGCATTTCAACTTTGGAATCAAGAAGTAAAGGGAGATGAAAATACCTCATAGCGTTCCTTCATCAAATTCGCCAAACCGGCTTCATAGTCACAGTTTGAGTGCAGACGGTTTAAGAAACCGGAGTGAAGCTCTTCAGCGATGAGATGGGCATAACTTGATAAGTCGTTACTCCATCTACTCTTTTCCCTAGTAGCACGCTCTTCTTTGGCACTGTGTTGGGCCAAGATTACGGGATGGCCAGGAGAGTTGTGGCCCATGCCAGTAACGATAACATCATCTCCTTGGTCTTCAGTGATTTTTGCGGGTGATGATGGAGTTTCAGTATCTCTCATTGGACTAGCCCGATTTGGAGCTGCCGGTTCAGTGTCAGGCACGGCAGGGTCAGTTTCTGATGGTTCATCAATATTCCGATCTTGAAGGGGCGGTTCATCAGAGGCGGCTTCAGGCTGAGGACCCTCCGGTTCACGAGTTTGGTCCGATTCACCTCTTTGCTCTTCTTCAAAAACTGCCTGGTCTTCTGACGGATTGTTGACCCGAGCTTTCTTGCTGGGTCTGGCTTTGGCTCTACAAATAAATTAAAAGAGGGTTAGCATCTTATTCAAGATTTGTAACGCATTGGAAGAAAGGGTTTGAAAACTTACCCAGCCACAGTTTTTAGAGGAGGGAGTTGGGTTGCTGTCGACTCGCCAGAGAATGAGGGAGGTGTCACCAAATAATTTGAATCGAACGGATTAAGAGGTTGTCTGAAATAACCTGTCTTGGGATAAGAATTGTCAGAAGTGGAAGAGACCTCAGACCGGCGCTTCCTAACCGGGGTATCAGGTAAACCGGCCGAAGTGACCTGTTGGCCACTGTGTCGGGTTCTCTGGCGAGCTTCATACTGCAGCGTCTTCAAAATAAATGTTGGGTCCAACTAAGCAAGAGTATGAGAAAATCTTACTTTCCGGACTGCTTGACGGGTTTTTTGTGTTGGCATAGAGTCTGAACCGGAGGAAAGGGTAATCACCTCTACACCATCAGCCTGGTTGCCTTCTACGTCCTCCTGATAAAGATCATTGTTAATGAGCTGCATGAAAAGGGAGCCAAGTGAGTCAAGTTCTACCTCAACTTCTGGATCATCAGCATCTTCATCAAGTTCCATGTTGATTCGGTCAGCCGTTTTCCGCTTTGAGGTCCACTTGACGGCTTTGGTTTAGGGACGGGATGGTTTGACCGCTTTATCCCCGGTTGGCTTTACCGCTTTATCTACGGATTTCCGTTTCTAGAAGGGATCATCACCCTATTCATACATAAACAGAAGAAGGATTACAAGTTGAGCAAGTTAAAGATATCAAAGATGAAAAGGAAGTATAGTGCTTATAGTAGGCGGTTTGTTCTTAGTATAGAAGGGGTTCAAGCCGGTTTGACGACAGACTGATTCCGATTCATTCAAAATTTTCTTTACGCTTTCAGTGACCTCTTCATCGGTCACCTGAATGTTGATACGGCGTTGAGGGTCTTCAACATCACCGGTGTACTCACACATTAAACCGGGGCGGCGGCTTAGCGGCAAGACGCTCCAAGATATCCAACAGCGCACAAAATCAACGCCTGTTAAATCGTTGGCCATAAAGGCCCGGAGCTTGGCGAGTTGAGGGGCATATTTGGCCCGTTCTGCAGAACTTAAGCGTTGCGGCATTGGATGGGTGTTGGAAAGCCGGTGATCACGATAGCCTGGAAGGGGATTCTCATCTTTAGGAGAAGTATCTCTGCAGTAAAACCAAGTCTGGTTCCATTCCTTAGGGTGGCTGTGAAGTTTGGCATGAGGGAATTCAACTTCCTTCCGCTTTTGAATTGAGACACCACCAAGTTCAGTATTGGGGCCATTTACAAACTTTGTACGCCGGTTCAGATGAAAAAAGTCCCGGAACAGCTCAGCAGTGGGCTCTTCTTGCAGGTACGCTTCACAGAAAACTTGGAAGTTGCATATATTGGACAACGAGTTGGGTCCAATATCTTGAGGATGGAGTTGGAAACTGGCAAGAACATCCCAGAAAAACTTTGACCCTGGCGGTTTGAAGCCACGACCTATGTGGTCGACAAAGATCACAACCTCACCCTGCCTTGGGGTAGGAGGATTCTCTGTTCCTAGAACTTGCCACCGGATCTCCGTCTTCTTTGGCAAGGTGCTGATACTAACCATTTCGTTCAATTGATCTTTGGTGATCCGGGAGCGGGCCCAGTTGCAAGCAGCAAACTGTTTGGCCATTGTGAAATGAAAAGCTGAAAAGGAAATGCCGGCTTACAAATCATTCATGGAGGAGCAAAGATGCAATGGAATAAACATATACCGGTATGTGAATTTGTGTAAACCGGAGACTAATATAAAAGTGAATGACAAGGTCATATAAAGGGCATACATGTGTTGTTAAACCGGACTATTACCATCAACGTGCAGAAGGGTTGCCGGTTTACTAGGGGAGTAATGGTATGAGATAGATTTTTTTTACAAAGGTAAACCGCCTAGATGGTAAAGAGGATACAGATCTAAGGCGAAGAGGGTTAAGTAAGGTAAAAACAGGTTTCACAAGATCACGGGGGCATTTTGGATCTACCATAAGTCAGGAAAAGAAAAAGATTTAGACCTAAAAGGAAAAAAGGTTGGCCCCGAAGCAGTTCATAAAGGACTAGATCAGTCTTTTGCGCGTAAGGGTTTGTGGTGGTAACAGAAGATTAGCCATGGCATGGGATACGTCAAGTGTGAAGTGTCCATCTATAGACTAAGGAGGAACAGAGAAGAACAGCACCAAAGCTCCGATGAACTTCAAAGAACCGCGAAGAACAAGGAAACCCTAATGGATCTAGAAAGGAAGGAGGAAAGGACTTACTGCGGCCGTGGAAGCAGCGGAGCTGTGCTGCGGAACTCTGGTACGAACAGGTTGATGCAGCGGCGAGCAGTGAGGCAGAGGCGAGGCTTGACGATGGCGGCGGTGCTCAGGTGCGGAGATGTCGCGAGGAAGAAGAAGGGATGAAGGGGTAACGGAAAGAAAAGAAAGGGGCCCTCTGCCCCTATTTATAAGGCGAAGCGATAAAACGGCAAGTGCGGGAATCGAGGAGCTCAAAAATGGATAATTAATAATGGTGTCGCCTCGATGACTGAATACACATTAATGAAGGTAATCCTCAGATTCAACGGATAGATGACGTCAGGGCGGTTTGTCATGATCCTGGAGTATGACGTCACGGCGGTTTACAAGATCAAGGTGAAGGTGCAAGGGAGGAATTTTTCTGAGTATTGAAGATTGACATGAACAAGTTCAAACCAATCTGGGGCCTAATGTTGGGGATATTACTACTGGACGTAAACCGGCCAGGAGTAGCCGGATTAGCTTTACAAAGATTAGAAGCCCATGAAGATGGAAGAATGATGGCGCTTTATGAAGGCCTAAGGCCCAGAGGCGAGTTAAGGCCTGTAGATGTAAACCGACCTAATTATGTAACTTGCATTGTAAGATAGGAAGTGTAGAGACCGAACCGGACACGTTTATGATCTGGCTTCGGGACTCTGTAAACCGGCGGGCGTCAACCTGTTTATATAAAAGGGACGACCCGGCGGCGGTTGGGGGACAACAACTCGAGAGCCAGACAAAGCGGATTCGCTCCCTGGCCTTCGAAACCCTGGCAATACCAATCACAAGTAGACGTAGGCTTTTACCTTCATCGAAGGGGCCGAACTAGTATAAACTCCCCGTGTCCCCTTGTCCGGTTTAACCCCTTTAAGCTAACCCGTTGCGATGGCTCCACGACTAAGTCCTTTCACAAGGACATCTGTCGTGACAAACCCACGACACCATGTGTCCTCGAGAGCGCTTTGCTTTATATAAGAGTTCGTCCAGGCTTATCCTTTGCTACAAAAAGGATTGGGCCACCTTGCTTCACCTTTGCTACACTTGTTGCTTGTTACCCGTTATGCATTATCTTACTATCAAACTATCTGTTACCGATAATTTCAGTGCTTGCAGAAAATACCTTGCTGAAAACCGCTTGTCATTTCCTTCTGCTCCTCATTGGGTTCAACACTCTTACTTATCAAAAGGACTATGATAGATCCACTATACTTGTGGGACATCACTCACCCTTAGGTGGAGAAGGACCTCCAAGAGTTTCAACAGGCAAATTGTGTTTAAGGACAGGTACTTGATCAAAGAATATCTTATCTATTTCATTTCTTTCATTCACATGCATATCATTTTCATGGTCTAGCCAATATTGTTCCAACGGATCAGTACGAGGAACATCAATAGAAGCAAGACCAATAATTTCATCCTTACTAGGCAATTTTTTATCATGAGGTTGTTTATGGAATTTAGAGAAATTAAACTCATGAGATATATCACCAAAGTTAACACTCGTAGTTTCTTTATTGCAATCAATCTTAGCATTAGCAATGTTCAAGAAGGGTCTACCAAATATAATGGGACAAAAATCATCTTGTGGAGAACCTATAACTAGAAAATCAGTAGGGTATTTTATCTTTCCACACAAGACTTCAACATCTCTAACAATCCCAAGTGGTGAAATAGTATCTCTATTCGCAAGTTAAATGTAACATCAACGTCTTCTATCTCAATAGGTGCAATATCATTCATAATCTCTTGATATAAGGTAAACGGAATATCACTCACACTAGCACCTAAATCACATAAACATGGTAACAATGATCTCCTATTTAAACAGAAACAACATGCATGCCAACAATAGACTTATTCTTATCTTTAGGATTGGGCTTAGCAATTCTAGTAGCTTCAGTACAGAAGTAAATAACATGACCATCAATATTATCGACCAAAAGATCTTTAACCATAGCAACATTAGGTTCAACTTTAATTCATTCATAGGGTCTAGGTGTTCTATGATGACCCACAAGTATAGAGGATCAATCGTAGTCCTTTTGATAAGTAAGAGTGTCGAACCCAACGAGGAGCAGAAGGAAATGACAAGCGGTTTTCAGCAAGGTATTTTCTGCAAGCACTGAAATTATCGGTAACAGATAGTTTGGTAGTACGATAATTTGTAACGTGTAACAAGTAACAAGTGTAGAAAAGGTGCAGCAAGGTGGCCCAATCCTTTTTGTAGCAAAGGATAAGCCTAGATGAACTCTTATATAAAGCAAAGCGCTCCCGAGGACACACGGGAATTATTGTCAAGTTAGTTTCACCATGCTCATATTATTCGCGTTTGTTACTTTGATAATTTGATATGTGGCTGGACTGGTGCTTCGGTGCTATCCTTACTTGGACAAGCCTTCCACTTATGATTAACCCCTCTCTCAAGCATCCACAACTACTAAAGAAGAATTAAGATAAATCTAACTATAGCATGAAACATATGGATCCAAATCAGCCCCTTACGAAGCAATGCATAAACTAGGGTTTAAGCTTATGTCACTCTAGCAACCCATCATCTACTTATTACTTACCAATGCCTTCCCCTATGCCCAAATCATGGTGAAGTGTCATGTAGTCGACGTTCACATAACACCATTAGAGGAAAGACAACATACATCTCATCAAAATATCGAATGAATATCAAATTCACATGATTACTTATAACAAGACTTCTCCCATGTCCTCGGGAACAAACGTAACTACTCACGAAGCATGCTCATGTTCAAGATCATATGGGTATTGAATATCATTAACGATCTGAACATATGATCTTCCACCAAATAAACCAACTAGCATCAACTACAAGGAGTAAAAACACTACTAGCAACCCACATGTCCCAATCTGAGGTTTTGGGACAAAGAATGAATACAAGAGATGAACTAGGGTTTGAGAGGAGATGGTGTTGGTGAAGATGTTGATGAAGATTGACCCTCCCTCTATGAGAGGATCATTGGTGATGATAATGGCTTCGACTTCCCCCTCCTGGAGGGAAGTTTCCCTGGCAGTATAGCTCTACCGGAGCCCTAGATTGCTTCTGCCCAGGTTCCACCTTGAGACGGGGGCGCTTCGTCCCAAAAGCTTCCTTTTGATTTTTCTCTTGAGAGCTCATGATCGGGGCATGTGTACATCATGTACTTAAGACTCTGCCAAGCTTAAGCGATGCTTTCTCCTTCACAAGGCCAAAGATTATATATATAATTCTGACCACGATGAACCAGATGCATAGGATAAAACTTCTGATGAAATTCCAATTTCAATCGGTTCCAATACCACGTTCCAACATCATCACATAGCCTATACCGTGTCAATGTCTTTCTCTCCAAATATAAAGGGAAAACCTTCTTCTTAACTCCATCTTCCGATAAACCTGCAAGCTTAAATAATCCACAAACTTTATCCACATAGATTAAGTGCATATTAGGATGTATTGTTCCATCTCCTGCATAAGGATTGCTAGCAGTTTCTCTATCATACCCGAAGGGATATCATAATAAATATTTTCAGTAGGTGCAGTAGGTTGAGGAGAAAATCTTTGTGCTTCCTGCTAAGGTGAAGATACCCCGAACAAACCCCTCAAATGATTGTTTTCCATAGTAACAAGTGGCAGTAAATTTCAGCACGTAATACAAATGTTTCCTTACCAAATTCCACTCACCAAAGGCGCTTCACTCCCCGACAACGGCGCCAGAAAAGAGTCTTGATGACCCACAATTATAGCGGATCAATTGTAGTCCTTTCGCCAAGTAAGAGTGTCGAACCCAACGAGGAGCAGAAGGAAATGTCAAGCGGTTTTCAGCAAGGTATTGTTTGGAAGCATTGAAATTGTTGGTAACAGATAGTTTGATAGCAAGGTGATTTGTAACGAGCAAAAAGTAGTAACGGTAACAAAGGTGCAGCAAGATAGCCCAATCCTTTTTGTAGCAAAAGACAGTCCAGAATGATCTCTTATACTAAGCAACGCATTCTAGAGGACACACGGGAATTTCATCTAGTCACTTTCATCATGTTTGTTTGATTCGCGTTCGCTACTTTGATAATTTGATATGTGGGTGAACCGGTGCTTGGGTGTTGTTCTTACTTGAACAAGCCTCCCGCTTATGATTACCCCTTCTCGCAAGCATCCGCAGCTATAAAAGGATAATTAAGATAAATCTAACCATAACATGAAACATATGGATCCAAATCAGTTCCTTACAGAATAACGCAAACTAGGGTTTAAGCTTCTGTCACTCTAGCAACCCACATTCTAATTACTACTCCACAATGCCTTCCCTTAGGCCCAAGTATGGTGAAATGTCATGTAGTCAACGTTCACGTGACACCACTAAGGGAAACAACAACATGCATATCATCAAAATATCGAATGAATACAAAATTCACATGATTACTTATGACAAGACTTCTCCCATGTCCTCAAGAACAAAAGTAACTACTCAAAAACCATATTCATGTTCAATATCAAAGGGGTATTTGATACGTCTCCAACGTTTCTATAATTTTTGATTGCTCCATGCTATATTATCTATTGTTTTAGACATTATTGGGCTTTATTATCCACTTTTATATTATTTTTGGGACTAACCTATTAACCGGAGGCCCAGCCCAGAATTGCTGTTTTTTTTGCCTGTTTTAGGGTTTCGAAGAAAAAGAATATCAAACGGAGTCCGAACGGAATGAAACCTTCGGAAACGTGATTTTCTCATCAGATAAGATCCAGGAGACTTGGACCCTCCGTCAAGAAAGCCATGAGGTGGTCACGAGGGTAGCCCCCCCTACGGCGCGCTCCCTGCCTCGTGGACCCCTCGAAGCTCCACAGACGTACTTCCCCCTCCTATATATATCCATGTACCCCAAACGATCGGGGACATAGCCAAAAACCTAATTCCACCGCCGCAACTTTCTGTATCCACAAGATCCCATCTTGGGGCCTGTTCCGGAGCTCCGCCGGAGGAGGCATCGATCACGGAGGGCTTCTACATCATCATCCAAGCCCCTCCAATGAAGTGTGAGTAGTTTACTTCAGACCTACGGGTCCATAGCTAGTAGCTAGATGGCTTATTCTCTCTTTTTGGATCTCAATACAATGTTCTCCCCCTCTCTCGTGGAGATCTATTCGATGTAATCTTCTTTTTGCGGTGTGTTTGTTGAGATCGATGAATTGTGGGTTTATGATCAAGTCTATCTATGAATAATATTTGAATCTTCTCTGAATTCTTTTATGTATGATTGGTTATCTTTGCAAGTCTCTTCCAATTATCAGTTTGGTTTGGCCTACTAGATTGGTTGTTCTTGCCATGGGAGAAGTGCTTAGCTTTGGGTTCGATCTTGCGGTGTCCTTTCCCAGTGACAGAAGGGGCAGCAAGGCACATATTGTATCATTGCCATCGAGGATAACAAGATGGTTTTTTTATCATATTGCATGAAACTATCCCTCTACATCATGTCATCTTGCTTAAGGCGTTACTTTGTTTTAACTTAATACTCTAGATGCATGATGGATAGCGGTCGATGAGTGGAGTAATAGTAGTAGATGCAGAATCGTTTCGGTCTACTTGTCTCGGCCATGATGCCTATATACATGATCATACCTAGATATTCTCATAACTATGCTCAATGTCAATTGCTCAACAATAATTTGTTCACCCACCGTAGAATACTTATGCTCTTGAGAGAAGCCACTAGTGAAACCTATGGCCCCCGGGTCTCTTTCTCATCATATCAATCTCCATCACTTTATTATTGCTTTGCTTTTACTTTGCTTTTACTTTATTTACTTTGCATCTTTATACCAAAAATATTATTTATCATCTCTATCAGATCTCACTTTCGTAAGTGACTGTGAAGGGATTGACAACCCCTAAGCATGTTGGTTGCGTTGAGCTATTGTTTTTGTGTAGGTATGAGGGACTCGAGCGTAGCCTCCTACTGGATTGATACCTTGGTTCTCAAAAACTGAGGGAAATACTTACGCTACTTTGCTGCATCATCCCTTCCTCTTCAGGGAAATCCAACGCAGTGCTCAAGAGGTAGCAAGAAGAATTTCTGGCGCCGTTGCCGGGGAGCCTGCGCAAAAGTCAACATACCAAGTACCCATCACAATCCCTATCTCCCGCATTACATTATTCGCCATTTGCCTCTCGTTTTCCTCTCCCCCCAATTCATCCTTGCCGTTTTATTCGCCCTCTCTCTCTATCCTCCCTCTCCCTCTCTATTTGCCTCTTTTTGCCCGTTTCTTGTTTGCTCGTATGGTTGGAATAGTTGTTTATTTATTACTAAACAGAGAACCTAAGATCTATGGATCCTCATCCACTTTATAATCTTTTTAAGAGATCCAATTATGATGAACCAATTGCTAGTGAGTTTTGTGCACTAGATTATCTTTATGAAGTTTTGCTTAAAATTCATGAATCTGAAAAGTGTGATGAATTACTTTATGAAGCGATTCGCGATAGATCTTTGAATAAAAAGCATGATTGTAATGATTTTACTATAAATTCTCTTGATGTCAATTGTGCTAATAATATGCAAAACCCTAAGCTTGGGGATGCTAGTTTTGCTATGACTACTACTTGTTGTAATGATCATGATTGGGGCGATTCTTCTTATGATATTGAAAATTTATTTAAGCCCCATGATGAATATGAGATTGATAATTGTGTTTGCAATATTATTGAAAGTGGGTTTGGAAGAGTGCCAACTTTAGATCCCACATATTTGGAGAATGTTCAATCTTATGAAAGTTCTGATAAAAGTGGGTTTGGAAAGGTCATGACTTTAGTTAATGTTAATCCCACTATTTTGGAAGAGTGTCAACTTTGCATGCATGTGGATCGTGTTGAAAATATTTTATGTGATAGCTATTTTGTTGAATTTTCTTATGATCCTACATGTAATTATTATGAGAGAGGAAAATATGGTGGTAGAAATTTTCATGTTACTAAACTACCTCTCGTTATGTTGAGATTGCTATTGTTTCTTTCCTCTTCCTTGCATATGCTAGTTTTTGCTTGCCTTGATAGTTTGTTTGCCTATAAGATGCCTATGCATAGGAAGTATGTTAGACTTAGATGTGTTTGTCACATGCTTTATGATGCTCTCTTTGTGCTTCAATTCTTGTCTTTCATGTGAGCATCATTAAAATTATCAATGCCTAGCTTTAAGGATTTAAAGAAAAGCGCTTGTTGGGAGACAACCCAATATTTATCCTTCCTGTTATTTAATAAATAAATTATCTAGCCTCTGTTTTGGTTGTGTTTTTTGTGTTTAATTAGTGTTTGTGCCAAGTAGAACCGTTGGGAAGACTTGGGGAAAGTCTTGTTGAACTTGCTGTAAAAAAACAGAAACTTTAGGGCTCATGAGAACTGCTGTCATTTTTATTTGGAAAGTGATATTTAGTTAATTCTTTTTGAATATGATTAATAGATAAATTCCTCACGTCCAGCAATTTATTTTAAAATTTTTGGGGTTCCATATCTTGTGCTAGCTACAGATTACTACAGACTGTTCTGTTTTTGACAGATTCTGTTTTTCGTGTGTTGTTTGCTTATTTTGATGAATCTATGGCAGTAAAATAGTTTATAATCCATAGAGAAGTTTGAATACAGTAGATTTAACACCCATATAAATAAAGAATGAGTTAATTACAGTACCTTGAAGTGGTCTTTTGTTTTCTTTCGCTAACGGAGCTCACAAGTTTTCTACTTTAAATTTTGTGTTGTGAAGTTTTCAAGTTTTGGGTAAAGATTTGATGGATTATGGAACAAGGAGTGGCAAGAGCCTAAGCTTGGGGATGACCATGGCACCCCAAGATAATCTAAGGACACCTAAAATCCAAAGCTTGGGGATGCCCCGGAAGGCATCCCCTCTTTCGTCGACTTCTATCGGTAACTTTACTTGGAGCTATATTTTTATTCACCACATGATATGTGTTTTGCTTGGAGCATCTTTTATGATTTGAGTCTTTGCTTATTAGTTTAACACAATCATCCTTGCTGTACACACCTTTTGAGAGAGCCATACATGATTTGGAATTTGATAGAATACTCTGTGTGCTTCACTTATATCTTTTGAGCTATATAGTTTTGCTCTAGTGCTTCACTTATATCTTTTAGAGCACGGTGGTGGATTTGTTTTATAGAAACTATTGATCTCTCATGCTTCACTTAGATTATTTTGAGAGTCTGAATAGCATGGTAATTTGCTTAAAATCCTAATATGCTTGGTATGCAAGATTAATAATAAAACTTTCGTATGAGTGTGTTGAATACTAGGAAGAAATTGATGCTTGATAATTGTTTTGAGATATGAGGATGGTGATATTATAGTCATGCTAGTTGAGTAGTTGTGAATTTGAGAAATGCTTGTGTTAAAGTTTGTGATTCCCGTAGCATGCACGTATGGTGAACCGTTATGTGATGAAGTCGGAGCATGATTTATTTATTGATTGTCTTCCTTATGAGTGGCGGTCGGGGACGAGCGATGGTCTTTTCCTACCAATCTACCCCCTAGGAGCATGCGCGTAATACTTTGCTTTGATAACTTCTAGATTTTTGCAATAAGTATATGAGTTCTTTATGACTAATGTTGAGTCCATGGATTATACGCACTTTCCTTCCTTCCACCATTGCTAGCCTCTCTAATACCGCACACTTTTTGCCGGTATCATACACCCACCAAATACCTTCCTCAAAACAGCCACCATACCTACCTATCATGGCATTTCCATAGCCATTCTGAGATATATTGCCATGCAACTTTCCACCGTTCCTTTCATTATGACACGCTCCATCATTGTCATATTGCTAGCATGATCATGTAGTTGACATCGTATTTGTGGCAAAGCCACCGCTCATAATTATTTCATACATGTCACTCTTGATTCATTGCACATCTAGGTACACCGCCGGAGGCATTCATATAGAGTCATATTTTGTTCTAAGAATCGAGTTGTAATTCATGAGTTGTAAGTAAATAAAAGTGTGATGATCATCATTATTAGAGCATTGTCCCAGTGAGAAAAGGATGATGGAGACTATGATTCCCCCACAAGTCGGGATGAGACTCCGGACGGAAAAAAATAAAAAATAAAAAAAGAGGCCATAAAAAAAGAAAGGCCCAAAAAGAAAAATGAGAGAAAAATAGAGAAGGGACAATGTTACTATCCTTTTACCACACTTGTGCTTCAAAGTAGCACCATGATCTTCATGATAGAGAGTCTCTCATTATGTCACTTTCATATACTAGTGGGAATTTTTCATTATAGAACTTGGCTTGTATATTCCAATGATGGGCTTCCTCAAAATGCCCTAGGTCTTCGTGAGCAAGCGAGTTGGATGCACACCCACTTAGTTTCTTTTGAGCTATATACTTATAGCTCCAGTGCATCCGTTGCATGGCAATCCCTACTCACTCACATTGATATCTATTGATGGGCATCTCCATAGCCGTTGATACGCCTAGTTGATGTGAGACTATCTTCTCCCTTTTTGTCTTCTCCACAAGCACCATTCTATTCCACCTATAGTGCTATATCCATGGCTCACGCTCATGTATTGCGTGAAGATGGAAAAAGTTTTGAAAATGTCAAAAGTATGAAACAATTGCTTGGCTTGTCATCGGGGTTGTGCATGATTTAAATACTTTGTGTGGTGAAGATAGAGCATAGCCAGACTATATAATTTTGTAGGGATAGCTTTCTTTCGCCATGATATTTTGAGAAGACATAATTGCTTTGTTAGTATGCTTGAAGTATTATTATTTTTATATCAATATGAACTTTTGTCTTGAATCTTTTGAATCTGAATATTCATACCACAATTAAGAAGATTTACATTGAAATTATGCCAAGTATCACTCCGCATCAAAAATTCTGTTCTTATCATTTGCCTACTCGAGGACGAGCAGGAATTAAGCTTGGGGATGCTTGATACGTCTCCAACGTATCTATAATTTTTGATTGCTCCTTGCTATATTATCTACTGTTTTAGACATTATTGTGCTTTATTATCCACTTTTATATTATTTTTGGGACTAACCTATTAACCGGAGGCCCAACCCAGAATTGTTGTTTTTTGCCTGTTTTAGGGTTTCGAAGAAAAGGAATATCAAACAGAGTCCAAACGGAATGAAACCTTCAGAAACGTGATTTTCTCATCAGATAAGATCCAGGAGACTTGGACCCTCCGTCAAGAAAGCCATGAGGTGGTCACGAGGGTAGGGGCCCCCCTAGGGTGCGCCCCCTGCCTCGTTGGCCCCTCGAAGCTCCACCGACGTACTTCTTCCTCCTATATATATATCCACGTACCCCCAAACGATAGGGGACGGAGCCAAAAACCTAATTCCACCGCCGCAACTTTCTGTATCCACGATATCCCATCTTGGGGCCTGTTCCGGAGCTCCGCCGGAGGAGGCATCGATCACGGAGGGCTTCTACATCATCATCCAAGCCCCTCCGATGAAGTGTGAGTAGTTTACTTCAGACCTACGGGTCCATAGCTAGTAGCTAGATGGCTTCTTCTCTCTTTTTGGATCTCAATACAATGTTCTCCCCCTCTCTCGTGGAGATCTATTCGATGTAATCTTCTTTTTGCGGTGTGTTTGTTGAGACCAATGAATTGTGGGTTTATGATCAAGTCTATCTATGAATAATATTTGAATCTTCTCTGAATTCTTTTATGTATGATTGGTTATCTTTGCAAGTCTCTTCGAATTATCAGTTTGGTTTGGCCTACTAGATTGGTTGTTCTTGCCATGGGAGAAGTGCTTAGCTTTGGGTTCGATCTTGTGTTGTCCTTTCCCAGTGACAGAAGGGGCAGCAAGGCACGTATTGTATCGTTGCCATCGAGGATAACAAGATGTTTTTTTATCATATTGCATGAAACTATCCCTCTACATCATGTCATCTTGCTTAAGGCGTTACTTTGTTTTTAACTTAATACTCTAGATGCATGATGGATAGCGGTCGATGAGTGGAGTAATAGTAGTAGATGCAGAATCTTTCGGTCTACTTGTCTCGGACGTGATGCCTATATACATGATCATACCTAGATATTCTCATAACTATGCTCAATTCTGTCAATTGCTCAATAGTAATTTGTTCACCCACCGTAGAATACTTATGCTCTTGAGAGAAGCCACTAGTGAAACCTATGGCCCCCGGGTCTCTTTCTCATCATATCAATCTCCGTCACTTTATTATTGCTTTGCTTTTACTTTGCTTTTACTTTATTTACTTTGCATCTTTATACCAAAAATATTATTTATCATCTCTATCAGATCTCACTTTCGTAAGTGACCGTGAAGGGATTGACAAAAACTGAGGGAAATACTTACGCTACTTTGCTGCATCATCCCTTCCTCTTCAGGGAAATCCAACGCAGTGCTCAAGAGGTAGCAAGAAGAATTTCTGGCGCCGTTGCCGGGGAGCCTGCGCAAAAGTCAACATACCAAGTACCCATCACAATCCCTATCTCCCGCATTACATTATTCGCCATTTGCCTCTCGTTTTCCTCTCCCCCCAATTCATCCTTGCCGTTTTATTCGCCCTCTCTCTCTATCCTCCCTCTCCCTCTCTATTTGCCTCTTTTTGCCCGTTTCTTGTTTGCTCGTATGGTTGGAATAGTTGTTTATTTATTACTAAACAGAGAACCTAAGATCTATGGATCCTCATCCACTTTATAATCTTTTTAAGAGATCCAATTATGATGAACCAATTGCTAGTGAGTTTTGTGCACTAGATTATCTTTATGAAGTTTTGCTTAAAATTCATGAATCTGAAAAGTGTGATGAATTACTTTATGAAGCGATTCGCGATAGATCTTTGAATAAAAAGCATGATTGTAATGATTTTACTATAAATTCTCTTGATGTCAATTGTGCTAATAATATGCAAAACCCTAAGCTTGGGGATGCTAGTTTTGCTATGACTACTACTTGTTGTAATGATCATGATTGGGGCGATTCTTCTTATGATATTGAAAATTTATTTAAGCCCCATGATGAATATGAGATTGATAATTGTGTTTGCAATATTATTGAAAGTGGGTTTGGAAGAGTGCCAACTTTAGATCCCACATATTTGGAGAATGTTCAATCTTATGAAAGTTCTGATAAAAGTGGGTTTGGAAAGGTCATGACTTTAGTTAATGTTAATCCCACTATTTTGGAAGAGTGTCAACTTTGCATGCATGTGGATCGTGTTGAAAATATTTTATGTGATAGCTATTTTGTTGAATTTTCTTATGATCCTACATGTAATTATTATGAGAGAGGAAAATATGGTGGTAGAAATTTTCATGTTACTAAACTACCTCTCGTTATGTTGAGATTGCTATTGTTTCTTTCCTCTTCCTTGCATATGCTAGTTTTTGCTTGCCTTGATAGTTTGTTTGCCTATAAGATGCCTATGCATAGGAAGTATGTTAGACTTAGATGTGTTTGTCACATGCTTTATGATGCTCTCTTTGTGCTTCAATTCTTGTCTTTCATGTGAGCATCATTAAAATTATCAATGCCTAGCTTTAAGGATTTAAAGAAAAGCGCTTGTTGGGAGACAACCCAATATTTATCCTTCCTGTTATTTAATAAATAAATTATCTAGCCTCTGTTTTGGTTGTGTTTTTTGTGTTTAATTAGTGTTTGTGCCAAGTAGAACCGTTGGGAAGACTTGGGGAAAGTCTTGTTGAACTTGCTGTAAAAAAACAGAAACTTTAGGGCTCATGAGAACTGCTGTCATTTTTATTTGGAAAGTGATATTTAGTTAATTCTTTTTGAATATGATTAATAGATAAATTCCTCACGTCCAGCAATTTATTTTAAAATTTTTGGGGTTCCATATCTTGTGCTAGCTACAGATTACTACAGACTGTTCTGTTTTTGACAGATTCTGTTTTTCGTGTGTTGTTTGCTTATTTTGATGAATCTATGGCTAGTAAAATAGTTTATAATCCATAGAGAAGTTTGAATACAGTAGATTTAACACCCATATAAATAAAGAATGAGTTAATTACAGTACCTTGAAGTGGTCTTTTGTTTTCTTTCGCTAACGGAGCTCACAAGTTTTCTACTTTAAATTTTGTGTTGTGAAGTTTTCAAGTTTTGGGTAAAGATTTGATGGATTATGGAACAAGGAGTGGCAAGAGCCTAAGCTTGGGGATGACCATGGCACCCCAAGATAATCTAAGGACACCTAAAATCCAAAGCTTGGGGATGCCCCGGAAGGCATCCCCTCTTTCGTCGACTTCTATCGGTAACTTTACTTGGAGCTATATTTTTATTCACCACATGATATGTGTTTTGCTTGGAGCATCTTTTATGATTTGAGTCTTTGCTTATTAGTTTAACACAATCATCCTTGCTGTACACACCTTTTGAGAGAGCCATACATGATTTGGAATTTGATAGAATACTCTGTGTGCTTCACTTATATCTTTTGAGCTATATAGTTTTGCTCTAGTGCTTCACTTATATCTTTTAGAGCACGGTGGTGGATTTGTTTTATAGAAACTATTGATCTCTCATGCTTCACTTAGATTATTTTGAGAGTCTGAATAGCATGGTAATTTGCTTAAAATCCTAATATGCTTGGTATGCAAGATTAATAATAAAACTTTCGTATGAGTGTGTTGAATACTAGGAAGAAATTGATGCTTGATAATTGTTTTGAGATATGAGGATGGTGATATTATAGTCATGCTAGTTGAGTAGTTGTGAATTTGAGAAATGCTTGTGTTAAAGTTTGTGATTCCCGTAGCATGCACGTATGGTGAACCGTTATGTGATGAAGTCGGAGCATGATTTATTTATTGATTGTCTTCCTTATGAGTGGCGGTCGGGGACGAGCGATGGTCTTTTCCTACCAATCTACCCCCTAGGAGCATGCGCGTAATACTTTGCTTTGATAACTTCTAGATTTTTGCAATAAGTATATGAGTTCTTTATGACTAATGTTGAGTCCATGGATTATACGCACTTTCCTTCCTTCCACCATTGCTAGCCTCTCTAATACCGCACACTTTTTGCCGGTATCATACACCCACCAAATACCTTCCTCAAAACAGCCACCATACCTACCTATCATGGCATTTCCATAGCCATTCTGAGATATATTGCCATGCAACTTTCCACCGTTCCTTTCATTATGACACGCTCCATCATTGTCATATTGCTAGCATGATCATGTAGTTGACATCGTATTTGTGGCAAAGCCACCGCTCATAATTATTTCATACATGTCACTCTTGATTCATTGCACATCTAGGTACACCGCCGGAGGCATTCATATAGAGTCATATTTTGTTCTAAGAATCGAGTTGTAATTCATGAGTTGTAAGTAAATAAAAGTGTGATGATCATCATTATTAGAGCATTGTCCCAGTGAGAAAAGGATGATGGAGACTATGATTCCCCCACAAGTCGGGATGAGACTCCGGACGGAAAAAAATAAAAAATAAAAAAAGAGGCCATAAAAAAAGAAAGGCCCAAAAAGAAAAATGAGAGAAAAATAGAGAAGGGACAATGTTACTATCCTTTTACCACACTTGTGCTTCAAAGTAGCACCATGATCTTCATGATAGAGAGTCTCTCATTATGTCACTTTCATATACTAGTGGGAATTTTTCATTATAGAACTTGGCTTGTATATTCCAATGATGGGCTTCCTCAAAATGCCCTAGGTCTTCGTGAGCAAGCGAGTTGGATGCACACCCACTTAGTTTCTTTTGAGCTATATACTTATAGCTCCAGTGCATCCGTTGCATGGCAATCCCTACTCACTCACATTGATATCTATTGATGGGCATCTCCATAGCCGTTGATACGCCTAGTTGATGTGAGACTATCTTCTCCCTTTTTGTCTTCTCCACAAGCACCATTCTATTCCACCTATAGTGCTATATCCATGGCTCACGCTCATGTATTGCGTGAAGATGGAAAAAGTTTTGAAAATGTCAAAAGTATGAAACAATTGCTTGGCTTGTCATCGGGGTTGTGCATGATTTAAATACTTTGTGTGGTGAAGATAGAGCATAGCCAGACTATATAATTTTGTAGGGATAGCTTTCTTTCGCCATGATATTTTGAGAAGACATAATTGCTTTGTTAGTATGCTTGAAGTATTATTATTTTTATATCAATATGAACTTTTGTCTTGAATCTTTTGAATCTGAATATTCATACCACAATTAAGAAGATTTACATTGAAATTATGCCAAGTATCACTCCGCATCAAAAATTCTGTTCTTATCATTTGCCTACTCGAGGACGAGCAGGAATTAAGCTTGGGGATGCTTGATACGTCTCCAACGTATCTATAATTTTTGATTGCTCCTTGCTATATTATCTACTGTTTTAGACATTATTGTGCTTTATTATCCACTTTTATATTATTTTTGGGACTAACCTATTAACCGGAGGCCCAACCCAGAATTGTTGTTTTTTGCCTGTTTTAGGGTTTCGAAGAAAAGGAATATCAAACAGAGTCCAAACGGAATGAAACCTTCAGAAACGTGATTTTCTCATCAGATAAGATCCAGGAGACTTGGACCCTCCGTCAAGAAAGCCATGAGGTGGTCACGAGGGTAGGGGCCCCCCTAGGGTGCGCCCCCTGCCTCGTTGGCCCCTCGAAGCTCCACCGACGTACTTCTTCCTCCTATATATATATCCACGTACCCCCAAACGATAGGGGACGGAGCCAAAAACCTAATTCCACCGCCGCAACTTTCTGTATCCACGATATCCCATCTTGGGGCCTGTTCCGGAGCTCCGCCGGAGGAGGCATCGATCACGGAGGGCTTCTACATCATCATCCAAGCCCCTCCGATGAAGTGTGAGTAGTTTACTTCAGACCTACGGGTCCATAGCTAGTAGCTAGATGGCTTCTTCTCTCTTTTTGGATCTCAATACAATGTTCTCCCCCTCTCTCGTGGAGATCTATTCGATGTAATCTTCTTTTTGCGGTGTGTTTGTTGAGACCAATGAATTGTGGGTTTATGATCAAGTCTATCTATGAATAATATTTGAATCTTCTCTGAATTCTTTTATGTATGATTGGTTATCTTTGCAAGTCTCTTCGAATTATCAGTTTGGTTTGGCCTACTAGATTGGTTGTTCTTGCCATGGGAGAAGTGCTTAGCTTTGGGTTCGATCTTGTGTTGTCCTTTCCCAGTGACAGAAGGGGCAGCAAGGCACGTATTGTATCGTTGCCATCGAGGATAACAAGATGTTTTTTTATCATATTGCATGAAACTATCCCTCTACATCATGTCATCTTGCTTAAGGCGTTACTTTGTTTTTAACTTAATACTCTAGATGCATGATGGATAGCGGTCGATGAGTGGAGTAATAGTAGTAGATGCAGAATCTTTCGGTCTACTTGTCTCGGACGTGATGCCTATATACATGATCATACCTAGATATTCTCATAACTATGCTCAATTCTGTCAATTGCTCAATAGTAATTTGTTCACCCACCGTAGAATACTTATGCTCTTGAGAGAAGCCACTAGTGAAACCTATGGCCCCCGGGTCTCTTTCTCATCATATCAATCTCCGTCACTTTATTATTGCTTTGCTTTTACTTTGCTTTTACTTTATTTACTTTGCATCTTTATACCAAAAATATTATTTATCATCTCTATCAGATCTCACTTTCGTAAGTGACCGTGAAGGGATTGACAACCCCTAAGCGCGTTGGTTGCGTTGAGCTATTGTTTTTGTGTAGGTACGAGGGACTTGAGCATAGCCTCCTACTAGATTGATACCTTGGTTCTCAAAAACTGAGGGAAATACTTACGCTACTTTGCTGCATCATCCCTTCCTCTTCGGGGAAATCCAACGCAGTGCTCAAGAGGTAGCAGTATTGAATAGCATTAAGGATCTGAACATATAATCTTCCACCAAATAAACCAAATAGCATCAACTACGAGATGTAATCAACACTACTAGCAACCCACATGTACCAATCTGAGGTTTTGAGACAACGATTGAATACAAGATATGAGCTAGGGTTTGAGATGAGATGGTGTCGGTGAAGATGTTGATGAAGATTGGTCCTCCCATGATGAGAGGGTTGTTGGTGATGTCGATGGCTTTGATTTCCCCCTCCCGAAGGGAAGTATCCTCGGCGGAATTGCTCCGCCGGAGAGCAAAAGTGCTCCTGCCCAGGTTCCGCCTCGAAACGGCGGCGCTTCGTGCCGAAAGTCCTACCCTTATTTTTTCCAGGGAAAGTGGCTTCATATAGCAGAAGATGGGCCACGGAGGATGGCCAGGGGCCCCACTCACCACCAGGGCGCGCCCAGGGGGGTGGGAGTGCCCTGGTGCCTCGTGGGCACCTGGTGGGCCTCCTATGGTATTTCTTTTCTCCAGTACTTTTTATACATTCCAAAATAATTCTTTGTAAAAATATCAGCTCGTTTTGAGTTGTGCATAATAGGTATCTCTGATGTAGGTTTTTCAGGTCCAGAATTCCAGTTGCCCGCATGAATCTTGCAAATTAAGAGAGAAAAGACATCTGAATTGCACCACAAAGTATTATATTGATAAAAAATATCATAAATAATAGTAGAAAAACATGATGCAAAATGGACGTATCACAAAGTGAACTTAGTGACACGATCAAATGCTAAGCTTACGGTTGGGTTTGTCCATCACGTCATTCTCCTAATGATGTGATCTTGTTATCAAATGACAACTCATGTCTGTGGTTAGGAAACCTAACCATCTTTGATCAACGAGCTAGTCTAGTAGAGGCTTACTAGGACGTGATGTTGTTTATGTATCCACACATGTATTTAAGTTTCTGGTCAATACAATTCCAGCATGAATAATGAACATTTATCATGAACAAGGAAATATGCCAATAACCAATTTATTATTGCCTCTAGGGCATATTTCCGACAAAAGATGTTCAAATTGTTGATGGAGGCGACCGAGAAGAAGCTAGCACTCGAAGGGAAGAGGGCCATGACCGAAGAGAAGAAGACCATGCTCGAGGAGAAGAAGACGATGCTCAAAGAAAAGAAGGTGAAATCGCAGCCGATGCGGATGACACCAAGATGTTGTCCTTGAATTTGGAGTCTTTGGATGCCGACGCAAGAATGATCGTGCAAGCCGTCCGCTACAAGATGTTGTAGCGACAGAAAGATGAGTTAGAGGCGGCGGAGAAGGAGGCAGAGGCTGTCTACGCGGCGATGATGACACCTTGATCGTGGAGGCTTAGATTGCCAGACCGGTATTATTTTGTGACCGGGCATGTGAAAACTAAGCATACTTGCCACTTTTTGGTTGTGATCGGGCATGTGATACGAAGCTGGTGTGATCCTGTACGCGCTATGGACCAGACTTTATTTGGATTTCAAATTACCCTATATATAATAATAACATTTGATGGTCGGCTCCTGCACCCATGTTAGTGGACTATCCCCCCTATCCATGGATAGATGCAGGAGCAGATTTGCGGGTCCGCGATGAAGATGCCCTAAAAGGTTAGACCACAAGTAACTCGTCACATCCATGGAAAAAGTTTCACAATTTTTTTAAAGTTCAATTTTTTGAAAAAAGTTCAACAATTTTGGAAAAGGTTCATAAAATTCGGAAAAAGTTTGCAAATTTGAGGAAATTTCAAGACTTGGAAAAGTTCATAATTTGGGAAAAGTTCAAAAAAATGAAAAAGTTCATGAATTTGTAAACTCGTTCACAAAAGACTTTAAAAAAGTTTGTAATTTTTAAAAAGTTCATGAAATCCGAGAAAAAGTTCATAGGTTTGAAAATGGGAAATGATTCTGATCAGCCGACCAATCTAGCATGGGGCGTCCGCCGCCTCATTCACTCGACATGTGGCCTACTGGACCACGCCCGTCTCTCATATTATCTCCGCAACAATGGTGTTGTTGCAAAACAGTGGCAATGAAGGACTGTGCAAGTGCGCGAGCGGCCGGAGATGCTGTTGCAATTTTCGCAACACAGAGTTTTTGCAAAAAAAATTAGATGCGGTCAAGATGCTACTGCAATTTTTGCAACAAAAGTCTTGTTGCAGAAAATTAAAGAAAATATTGTGCAACATGAGCCTTGTTGCAGAAAAATAAAAAGAGGATGTTTTGCAACCAAGATCTTGTTGCAAAAATACATTCAACAAAGATCTTGTTGCAGAATTACATGCAACAAACGTCTTGTTGCAATAAAAGGGAGGAACGATATAGACAACTCCCTCATAAACGGCTTGTTAGGCGGCGGATTTTATAAAAAGATTGACCGACGGACTATAGCATGCCTCTTTGAAAATTCGGCCGCATGGTCCCTGCGGTCTCACAATCTTTTTACAGGGGGTATATTATTATTTTGAGATATTACATGGGGTATATACGGTGAAGATGCTATTGTAATTTTTGCAACAAAAGTCTTGTTGCAGAAAATTGAAAAAAAGAATGTGCAACATGGGCCTTATTACAAAAAATTAAAAAAGAGGAAGATTTGCAACAAAGATCTTGTTGCATACATACATGCAACAAGAGCCTTGTTGCAGTAAAAAAGAGGAATGATCCAGACGACTCCATCAATGAATCAAACGACTTCCGGCAACAGACACCTAGCATGCCCCTTTGAAAATTCGGCCGCATGGTCCTTGCTACGCATCCACCGACCGATCCGCGTGATACGTCCGCCACCTCAATGGTCGTTCAATCTACGCATGCGCAGCTGTCCGATCGATCTCCCGGCACGCGGCTCGGTCGCCTCCCCACTCATTAATTCTCGAAACAATGGGTGTGTTGCAAAAACAAGCGCTTTGTCCTGGCCCCGACAGACCTGCGCCCAGCGTGGCGTCGCCCCCAACCACCGCAAAATCAGCTGCCGCCGGCGTGGGGGACCTCCATGGTGCACCACATCGCGCGCCAAATGGTAGGATCGGATGCCAATCTAGCTCACCGAGGACCCCTGCTTGGAGAACGGGCGCGACCCTTTCTCAGCTCCAAGCGTCGCGGGGGGGGGGGGGGGGGGGGGGAGGCTTCCGCTGCGAGCTGGATCTTCCACTTGGTTCACAAGTCCTCCGGTGGTGTTTCCTGAAGCTCCATCGAGCAGATCCCATCAACAAACTTCGGTGAGTTCCTGTTTCTGAAACACTAGCTCTGTTCCACTCTGAAACATGAACACCTGTGTGAAAAACAGAGCAATGAGCCTCCCAAATTTTAGTTGCACATGAGCCTCCACATTTCCTGAAACATTAATAATGGCTCTGCAACAATTACTTTGTTGCAAAACCACCGAAGTGTTGTTTTCGCCAGAATTATTAATTTTGCTTTCAACGTTTTTTGCAACATAGATGATGTTGCGGGAGGACTTTTGCAAAGATGGTGGTGTTGCGGATTTTTTCTGTCTTCACCTTTTTTTGCAACATAAATGTTGTTGTGGGAGGATTTTTGCAACATGAATAATGTTGCAGAATTTTTTTCACCGAAAAGATGATGTCGTTTGCTGTGTGAATCAAGAAATTTATGCAACAAAGTCATTGTTGCGGGAGGACTTTTGCAACAAAGCCGTTGTTGCGAAAAGTATAAAAAAGCATCCTGATTGGAGCAACGACGGAGGGCGAGAGCGGAGTCTAGAGCGGCGCAACAAGGCTGATGGTGACTGGAGCAGAGCTCGGGCGTGCGTGCTCGAGCAGCAGCCATGGCTGCGAGCGGGCGTAAGGAGATGGAGAATACGTAAGGAAAGGATAAGAGGACAAGGACACATGTTGGACATAGGAGGCGGCGGACAATAGCATTTTCCTTTTTTTTTTGATCTTATAGGTTTTTTTTTTGGGGTATATGCGGTCTCACAATCATACGCTAGACCTGAGCCCATAAAAGTCGAACAGATAGATGCTGGACCTGAGCCCATGCGGCCTCGCAATTAGGTCAGAGCCAGCCCAGCTATCTACCAGCAGTAGTGACTATTACGCATCAGTGAACAACCCACCGGAATGTTTCTCCCCTATGACAAGCCCGCCCACCGGAATGTGGTCCCGCGTGTCATCCAATGAAACATCGGGGCGGCACAAGCGACCCTGCTCCAGTGACGAGCCGGAACGCGATTCCTATCCCCAAAAGCCGAAAATTTGGAGTTCGAAAACCGAAAGACGCGAGCCGTTCCCTCCCAAAACCAAAATTCCGAAATCCTCCCGCGCTCGCCGCTCCCACAAAGCGCCCCCAATCCAAACTCCATTCCCAGATCTCCAGCATTCCTCTCCCCCGCCCCTTCTCCACCGAAAATTCTCGATCTCGATCTCCCCCGTTGATGCGCCAATGGTGCGGGAGCTCCGCGCCGACTCCTTCTACGCCCGCCTCCGCGCCGCCGCCGCCGCGGCCGCGGCGGCCGCCTCCTCCCCGCTCCTGATCCTCCCTTCCGCCGCCGACGCCGACTCCCTCTGCGCGCTCAAGGCGCTCGCGCACGTCCTCTCCGCCGACTCCATCCGCTTCTCCATCTACCCCGTCGCCTCCGCCGCCGCCGCCGCCACCCTCCTCGCCTCCTTCTCCGCGTCACAGCCGCTCTGCCTGCTACTCATCAACTGGGGCGCGCACCGCGACCTCCGCGGCATCCTGCCCCCCGCCTCCACCGCGTTCGTCGTCGACTCCCACCGCCCCGTCCACCTCCACAACCTCGCCGCGGCCAACGACCGCGTCGTCGTGCTCTTCACCACCGACGACGAGCACACCGCCGATCTCTCCTATGATTTCGACGTTTCCTCCCTCGCCAACGCCTCCGACCTCACCGCCGACGGGGACGCCGACGAGCACCTCCGTGTTTCGGAGGAGGACGAGGACTCTGACGCCTCCGACTCCGATTCCGATGCCGAGGGAGGGAGGAGGAAGAGGCGGCGGCTCTCGGACGACGGGGAGGCGGACGGCGACCCAGAGAGGCTGTTCGGCAAGCTGCGGAGGGAGTACTACCGCCTCGGCACCTTCCACGGGAAGCCGTCGGGGTGCCTCATGTACGAGCTCGCCCACACGCTCCGCAGGAACACCAACGAGCTCCTCTGGCTCGCCTGCGTCTCCCTCACCGACCAGTTCGTCCACGAGCGCATCACCAACGAGCGCTACCAGGCCGCCGTCATGGAGCTCGAGCAGCACATCAACGGATCCGGCAACCTCGACCCGTCCGGCCTCGGGTCGGTGGTCACGCTGAAGGATGGAACCAAGATCCGGGCGCCGGAGGCCTCCCGCATCGCCTATGAGGACGAGCCAAGGCTGATGCTGCTGCGGGAGTGGAGTTTGTTCGACTCCATGCTCTGCTCCTCATATGTCGCCACCAAGCTCAAGACCTGGAGTGACAACGGGCTGAAGAAGCTGAAGCTGCTCCTGGCGAGGATGGGGTTCCCGCTCGCCGACTGCCAGAAGAGGTTCCAGTACATGAGCATGGAGGTCAAGCGCAAGATGCGCGATGAATTTGATCGGTTCCTGCCTGAGTATGGGCTCACTGAGTTCTACTACCGGAGCTTCCTGAGGGTTCACGGTTACAGATCCAAGGTATCTGCTGCGGATGTTGTGTATGGCGTCACAGCTTTGCTTGAATCCCTGAATGCTGAGTCCAAGGACTCAAAGGAGTGTTGTGCTGCTGAGCAATTTTGGGTTGCATACTCTGCGTTGTCGTTGAGCAATGTGGATCAGCTGCGAAAAGGAATGCAATCTGCAATTGAGATACAGATGGCGATACTGAGGCAGGGAAGCTCAGCCATCACCAAGAGTGGATTCATACGGAGTGCAAAGAAGTTCCGGTGGGTGAAGCTTGATGATCCAGTGGACACTGCTAAGCTGTGCCACCCGCAGGCACTTACCAAGTTCTGTTTCTTCCTGATGGATGCACTGAAGGAGAGGGGTGCAAGGATGAAGCCGCTAATCTGTGCCTGCCTAGCAAGGGAGCCTGAGAAGGTGTTGGTCATTGGTGTATGTGGGAAGCCAAGGCTCGGGGCAGTTCAGGGGAACGCGTTCGGTAATGCATTTAGGTCAGCGGCAGAGGAGATTGGTGCTGATTATTTCCATGACATGTTTGAGTCATCATGGATTGTTCTTGATGTTGTTGCTGTCAGTTCTTTCATGATTCGGTTAACAGAGAAGCTTTGATGCCATGCTCGCCCCATGCTGATGATTCTTTCATTCCCAAGATGGGAAACCTGAGGCCTGTTCTCTCTAAATAAAGGAGGTTGACTGGTTGAGGATGGTGGTGCATGCCATGTTGTCCACCTGATATTTTCACCAAATTACAAATAGCAGCCTGACAAACAATGTAATCTGCAACATCTGAGTTGCTTGGCGATCATGTTTTTAGTGATAGAGGAGAGTTTGTTCCACTCTCCAACTGCCCCATTAGCAAAGGATAATCCAGCAGATTCAGATGTCAACCTGATTCTGACATACAAGGGGCAAGGTACACTTGCTTACTGGTTTCTCTACCTGATAGAATGGATGTTTGTATCTGTACTTGCATAAGCATGCAGCTTTATTGTAGGATAATGTTGTATTTGTTTCTGTATCAATAAAGTTGTGTCAAGTTTTTAGTGTGCAAACAAACACGCGTTACTCTACTCTATGTTGCCATTCTTTACCTGACAGAATTGATGTTTGTAAACAATTTTTAGCTTAGCTACTTGAAATCATTCTTACAAAGTTTCATACCATTCTTACAATGAGAGCAAGCAATTTTGAACAGGACTTCTGTTACAGAGGGCCAATTTATCATGTCGTTCACAGGGCTATGGATGAACTGTCATTTTTCTGCCCAAATGTTCTGAACATGTAATTAGTCTGAACTCTGAAAGAACAAGTGTCATAGGGTACTTTATGAGACATCTAACTTGCAATTTGTGTGACTCAGAGGCCCTGTTGGCTGATTTGCGATATTGTTACAGTGATTTGATTCATTCATGTGCTCGCATACTGTTGATAGAAATCCTTAGCGTGTTGTCAGAAAATCATGGTTTTATCTTGAACCAGACAGACTCATAGATATTTGATGAGTGTGCCGAGATGTCAACACATGGTGTTTGTCAGTGATCTTTCATCTATCAAGTTAGTATAAGGACACTGTCCGTGCAAAGATCCAACCGATGCTATCTATGATCATTCTGTAGTTCTATGCTTGACATTTGTTTGTGGTAGATCATCAGGACTAGTCACTGCTATTCCTCTGTTCCTGTCCCACCTTTTCTTGTCCAGATCATAGTGGCCAGTTTAGGGACACCTCCCCGGTGCTCCTTTCATTCAAAGGAATTGCATAGGATTTTTGGAGGATTAGAATCCTTAGCACTTTTCCTATATTGGTTGTTTTATTCGTAGGATTGAATCCTATAGGATTTTTTTCCTAAGGAATCATTTGTACTACATTCCTTGGGCAGGTAGGTTCTGCTACTTTACACTTTGGCAGTTCTACATACAGTCCCCACCATAGTTGAGATAGAATTCCTTGAGGATACCGTTGACGCGTTGTAGAATGCAGTCATGGTGGGCCGTGGAAGATTGTATCACTCGTGGGCCAATTCACTGAGCAGGATTGCAAACCTGATAAACAGGCCCACGTTTCTCTATCCCCCATAGTTCAATGTAAGTTCGTCTTCTTTCCACACAGCTGCTCCGTCTTGGTTTGTTAGAAGCGAAATATTTCATCCAAACCATCACTGCACAGTTCTTCTCAAATCAATCACTGCACATTTCTTCCCAATCATCTGTACACAACGGTATCATAAATTTTACACAGCAGTATATTGTTACGTGAATTTTAGGCTTCTATTTACAGTTTTCTTTGCACAAAAATGCCCCCTCCCAAGAATTTTCTCTCCGCATTTTCCTGTTCTAGGTGTGAAACTGAGTCTTGATGAAGGTTGATGGATGTTGCAACCGCTTAGCTAAGTTTGATGAGTACACATGCCACATATGGAGAGTTGAAGTCTTGACTGACAAAGACATCAAACGATGTACTGTGCACTGTTACCCTGGGTTGCTATCAGTATATCAGATGGTGTCCATCTGATTGGAAACGGTGAGCAGTCTTAGACCACATCTTGAAGGGAGCTTTGTACCGTCTGTGCTACTTAGTTTCAATCAGAGAAGTCTGTTTCAACAAAATATATCCACATGTTGCAGGCTACCTATGGTTTTTTGTGTTGTTTGACATGCTGGGCTTCTTCAGGTTAAGCTGGTCGTTCTCAATCACTGAACTGCACAATTCATTGTGCAACTTGATACTTTTATCAGTTTTATGGAATTGCAATCAACTGGTGGACCCATCCCAATTCCTTGCAACTGGAATAGTTATTGGTGTGATGCTACCCTTTTAAATTTTGATTGACAGGTTACATAATGCTGCAAATAAGTCATGATCACACTGGCATTGCAATGTTAGCCCATACTGCAACTGTACCTCATTTCCTTTTTCTGGAGGGAAATGTAGTACCTCATCAAGTATTTACCTTGATTTCTCGATGTATAGAAATACAAATTGATGGTTAACTTGGAAGAGCAACTAGGTTGAGCATAAAACAACTTCCTCTTGGCTTTCAGAGTGCAATGGTTGTAACTTAAAATCATACGTCAGAAGTCGTAATGGAGTTGTCCATTGGCTGGTAGTCTACAACAGAAGCCAACTCTATCTTTCTTGATAAATGAATCAATCAACAATCAAACCAATCAGTTAGGACATTTATGGCACTAACTTTGCTTATGTTGGTGAAAAACAATTCTCGAGTTACTAATTTTTACATTACTCTCTTTGTGCTGATGTTTCCATTTCCCCTCTTTTCACCGTGAGATGCAAAAATGATCTTAACATCTGTTCAATCCCTAGGCACACTCTATCATTTGTTCATTTAAAACTAATTTCAATTCAAGCCGATGGCATTCTGAGATCGCTTGTCCAGTTCTTGAAAGGTTAATGTGCTGAAGGTTTCCAGACAAGCAAGTTGTGCTTTTTTGAGAGAAGGGCGTGGAGAATAACCAGTTTTGGTTTGCACTGGCTACAATTCTTGTAAATCAAAGGAATATTGACTTATCCTTAACCTCATAGAGAAGTCTGGGAAGTGGGAACTGATGTTACTACTGCTTCGTGACAGCTTTTGAGACTCATCATAACTGGAGATGATAGCCACACATCCCAGACTTCTTATTTCTCAAAACATACAATCAACTGATGGGTCTATTGATGAATTCATATTAATGTTTCCAACGGGCTGATAGTGCTACTTTTTTAGCTTGAATTTGCACTCTAGTTTGTGGCAAGTGGATCGATATCTTAGTCTAGTTCTTTGCTATGACGTAGGACCTTGACACGTTAGCTGGAACAGATAGCAGGCAATGTGGCATGTTTCATAGCCTCTTAAACGCCATATCAAGGCTATCGATAGTGTGCTGGTGGGGAAAATCTGCATTGAGTAGGTGGTTACAAAATTGTCTACAATAGACGTGTATGTGCCTACGACGTGACAAATAAAATAAGATTATGAGGATGATATTATTTTATTTTAATTTGTTGTTTAAACATATTCTTGCTGAGTTACCTAATTACATTTTTAAAATAGAAGCATCCTTTACTGGGAACAATATGTAGGTGAAAATTTTACAATGAACATGTAATGACTGAAGCAAATGCATTATTAGTAGGTTAACAGAAAGCCGCAATTTTTCTGCAAATTGTAATGCCTTTTTGAGCTAAATGCTGATCCTAACTAGTAACTACTAAGAAGCAAGTGTGCCATATGTTCTTCTGCATATTCATTAGTTTGGTTAGTAGTCTTGAAATGCATACATGCCTATCATAGCGGTTGCAGATTCCATTTGTATCTATCTTCCTTTTTAAAGGATCTTTATGGTTATCTTCAACTTGCATATATTTTTCACTTTTGTCGTTTCTTGTACACACGAGATCCTGCAACTCCAGACACAAGGGTTGCTTACTGTAATTTTGCAGATTTGCTAGTTCCATCGGGTAGGTGAATTATCTAAATGCACTGGCATGTGGAGCCCTTTGCACTTCATGGATGTACGTTGAGCTTGATTACATTTACTGAAACGTAGGGCATCTATAACACGTCTCATAAGTCATAACAGTAAGGTGGTATTAGTATGATTATTAAGGATTCAACTGGAAGCAGTTCGTCTGTGATGCTCTTGCTACAAAGTAAAAGAATTGGATGGCTGAGGTGGTCCTTTCAGTGCTGCTTTGGTTAGTAGTTGGGAGGTAAGCTACTAACTCTTTGTGATGATTATGTGGAAGACTAGTACTTTCATGTGAGCTAAGATATGAGGAAGTTAAAGCACTACCCAAGGGTGTCCTTGTTGAGACAACCTTTCGACCTAAAACACTGCAGGCTGTTCTCTTGTCATCTGTATCCCATGCTCTTTTCATTTGTATCAGCAACTGCATCTGTATTTTGTTTTAGAGTAGTCTTGTTTGGCATGATTCGTCTTAGTTGGTCCATGTGCTTGATCTTGCCCCCTTTTGGCACCCTGATCTGTATCTTTGGATGCATCCATTTAAAAGAAAAGTATTTGTGTTTTGCACAAGCACAAGTTTAGTTGGAGCCGGAGTTCTTTGAATAACAGGATATTTTTTCCAGTTCTCCAAGCCATTTCACGTTTAATCATAGGTTAATTAGTTTGGAACTGTTTTAAGCATTCAAATGATGATTCCACTAGGTCAAACTAATCTGGTCTCGCAGAATGAATGATTTGTAACGGTTGATATTTTTTTTTACAATTTTATTCTCTGCAGGTATTAGTCTAATTAAGTCATCAAGTGTCAGGTGTATGTGCAATGTTTCCTCCGTATAGATTTCCCTAAATTGAGGCAATACCAGGCCCACCATGTAGCAACTACACTAATTGGTGATTATTACACTGATGGGGATATTTGGATCTCACCTCATGGCCTTGTAGACATAGTAGTTTCTTGTGTAATTAGGGGCCAGATGGTTGTAATTTCTTGAATAACTATGCATGTATAGTATTGATTTTTCACCTTATAAAAACATAACTTGTCCTTGACAAAATAAACTGGAATTAGTGGGAAAAAACACAAAATGAGTCTAGCCACCTCATGCAAGCTTTCAGTACAGTGTAAATTAAATTAAAGATAGTTTTTTCCGAATTGGACTGGAAAGTTTTACTATTAAGTTGCCTGCAGTTCTGTTCAAGTCAAAGGTCCATGCACAACAATGTTTGGGTCTTTGTATCTTTCTTGTTATATCACCTATATCTAGTAAAGAGCCAATTGAATACTTGATGGTGACATTATCCTTCACAATTATACGAATCACTTTCAAGGGCCTTGTATCCTTCCTCCTGAGGCCATCTGTTAGGGTCCAGTTGGGGATAAACAGGGTTCAACTCCCAGTCCGGGCCTTTATGTTGATAGACCAAAGATGGCGACTGATGTCTGTCAATTGACGGTGTAGGTACAGACTGCAGAGTGAGTTTCTGGGGCATTAAAAGGTATGGCTCTGAACAAAGACTTCAGTGTTTTTTGGAATGACAGAATAAAAGCAGTATATTGGTGGATAGTGGTGACTGCTCACAGTGATCTGCACATGATCAAGTTCTTCAGAAATTCTTCCCTCTCCGTTTTGGAGCTGTTTTACTTCCAGTTTGAGAACTGAACACCATTTTTACTGCTGTTGCTAGGTATGTGTGCGGGACAAACATTGTGAAAAGCAGAGGGAGTGGTTGCTCGGGGACACTCTCGTGGTTACTGTGTTGCTGCAAGAAGTTTCTGCTGATGGTCAATGACTCGATGGAGGAGGTCGTCCATGTACTCCGCCCAGGTAACACAAACAGATCTTCCATTCTTTCCTAATTAATTGCCACCTGCTCTGTTGGTTGCCCTGGCACACTCCATTGGGCTTGCGTTACACGTGCGACATATCGTGCACTGCCCTGCCCTGCCCTGGGCCACCTTTGCCTGTAATGCGACGGCTACGTCGAGATTGAGATGTGTATACCCCGAGTCAGTCGTTGCTGAAAATCACTGCAGCGTGCTCTGTCTAAATTGACATGGCTGATGATGACAGTGATGATGCTTCTTTTCTTTGCAAAAACACGAGATTAACGCTCCCGCCATTGGCTGAGCCGCTCAAGAACTCCATGTTAGGAGCTGTGCTTGTCATGGAGCTTCACTACCATTGGCTCAACTGCTCGCGAACTCCATGTTAGGAGCTGTGCTTGTCATGGAGTTTGACTACCATTGGCTGAACCGCTCAAGAACTCCCATGTTAGGAGCTGTTCTTGTCATGGGGTTTGACTGGACATAAAATTTGGTTTCTCCCTTCTGTTGTAACCTTAGAGTAGGTGATTGTATGTAGGTTCTATTTTCTGGAGTTTCAGTATGGAGTAGTTCAAATCTGGACTAATTACCAAAACTCTAGAGAAATATCTCTAATCCAAACAGCCTTTAAAAAAACTGGATTATAAGAGCGTCTGTAACCATCTGTTCTCATCACAAATTCACAGTTACTGAACAGCATACTGCCCAATCATTAAAAATGTCCCTAAACAGGTGAAACCGGTATACCCACTGGTTTTCGCCTGTTTTTGCATCCCTGCTTGGGCCAGGAAAAGTCTTTGCTTGGTCCTGCTGATAGTTCGATACTGGTCCAGCCTGAGCTGATGGGAAAGATATAGCTGGATGCCTGGACCGGGCTAGCTGGGTCAGGTGAGGCCGTGAGGGTGCTGCAGTTGACTAGTTGAGATTACCCAGTCTAGCTAGGCTTTGAACAAGCAAAATTCATCACTCAGCCAGGCCATTTCACTCTCTGATCTTTTTTTCGATACATTTTGAGTTTAATAAAAGCGCCTGTTCTCGAAAAAAGTGCACCCTCTGGTCTAAGACTGCATCCAAATGCAGGTGTGATACTTGCATTTTTTTTTACATCGCATTGTACTCCCTCTAATTTTGTCAAAAGTTGTTGCTCCATAAATGAAATCAAACTTTTGAAAATCTGACAAAAAATATTCGGAATAAATATTTAATAATCATATGCAGAAACTTGTCTTCAGAAGTCATTTCACAACATGTAAGATAGAAACTAGTGGCCAAAGTAGTAGCGTTTAGCGAGTAACTACTGTGGAGGAGGGTGTGCACATGACACGGAAGGGACGCACAACGGAGATCCAGGGACACCCCACAGACCATGTCTTAATCATGTAATTGATCATCTCTTTCCTGGATATTCATGACCATGCTCTGCCGTACTGGCTGTTGCTTTACCTGATGTACTACAAGCTAACAGAGCATTTCAAGCGACGTTGATGACTAGCCAGGAGCAATCATTGTTAATTCTTGTGCAAAATATATCGGTATCTTTCCTGAAAGATACTTGCTCGGTTAATAGCTTTTAAATCCGTGTAGTTTTCTTTTGGAAGCAGATAGTTAAATAACTAACCATGCATTGAGAAATGCTTCATCTTTTCCCCAAATAATCCAGGCTGAAAAGGCTATGTGTTACCCCCACCGTCCCGTAATATACGACGTTTTTGCAAGTTAACGTAGCTTGTAAAAACATCTTATACTGTGGGACGGAGGAAGTATTATTTTTTTGTTATAATCTGGGAGTTGTTTTCTTCTTTTGCAGCGAGTGTGATCATTTTCTTTTGCAGTGAATGTGATCAGGGACCATCTGCCTTGCCGACAGGGACATATCCCCCCCCCCCCCACCCCCCCCCCTCTCTCTAGCTTTTTTTCTACTAACAAGTTTGGGTAGCATTCATGTCACACCGTACATGACCAGGAAAAAGTACAAGTCGTTGCAGAATCAATCAACTAGAATCAAGACAAAAACAGAAGGCTTCACTAACTTATGTTCATACTCCGTACAATTTAACACCGGGTAAGCTAAGCTGAAACACTTCAGCTAGCTTGTACTTATAACCCAGAAACAAAAATAATCCCCCCCACAAAAAACTACATTCAAGAACAGACATGACAACCCTTAGTCGCATCATGCTTGCAGATCAGATCATACATCACGTCGCGCCCGTTATTGAATTCCTGTTACTGTCTTGTTCCTTCTGGCCACCTGGCCTTCTTCTCATCATCCCATCCCAGTGTAAATATGCACCATTAGTAAACGTCTCTCTAATTAACTTCTTTCTCTCTCTCTCTCTCTAGTTAACTTGATGGTGTCATCATAGCGATCTCCAAGAAGCTAGCTAGAACATGTAATTAACAGAAATTACTTAGCTTATCTATTATACATATATGGATGTGTATGCATGTAATTGACTGTAGAAACGATTAACTATGTATCTGGAAAGTGACATTGGTTCGTTGGTTTGCCTTTTCCAGCTAGTACAGCAATGGCAGGGAGGAGCAGCCACCGTCGGAGAGCTCCATGAGGTCAGCGACCTGCTCCGCCGCCTCGTCGAGAAGCCACTTCTCGATCGAACACAGTGGCAGCTGATGATGGAGCTGCTGCTGCTGCTGTCTGGTGGCCTCGTCATCATAGCTGATGCCCCCCATTAACACCGGCTGCTGCTGCAGCTGCTGAACGCCGGGGACGAAAGCCAGCTCGGCGCCGGTGCCGGATATGCGGTCGAAGGACATGAAAGGGTCGGTGACCACGGCTATGTTGGGTTTGACGTCGGTGGCGGTGGGCGGGGAGCTCTTCATGAAACCGCCGAGGAGCCTGGATATGTTGTCCATGCTGGAGGCGTAGGACGACGAGGAGCAGTCGGCGGCGACGTCGGCGAATGGCGAGCGGCGCATGGTGATCGTCGTATGCTGGGTGACCTCCGGGTTGCTGTAGCAGCCGTGGTCGACCGTGGAGCTGGAGGCGGCGATCGCGTCATGGTGGTATCGGTGGTGGTGGTTGTCGAGATGGACGGCAGCGGGGAGGTTGGCGGCTGTCTCGGCGGAGCTGGAGGGCGGCGGCGGCGGCGCGAAGATGGCGCCCATGGCCTGCTGCTTCTTGAGCTTCTTCTTGAGGTGCGTGTTCCAGTAGTTCTTGATGTCGTTGTCCGTTCTCTGTGGCAGGTAAGACGCGATCGCGGCCCATCTGCATTCCCCCCAAACCCAAAGAAGAGTTGTTATTAGATCATGCATATCACCATGCATGCACGGGCGGCCGCCATGGCCAACCTCGACGGTCATCGCTGGACGGCCTAGTTGGTTACCTGTTGCCAAGGAGGGACTGGAGGTGGACGATGATGCCTTCCTCGTGCGTGGTGAAGTTGCCGCGGCGGATGCCGGGGCGGAGGTAGTTGGTCCAGCGGAGGCGGCAGCTCTTGCTGCAGCGCATGAGGCCGGTGTTGATGGGCACCGCCCGCCAGTTCCCCGGGCCGTTCTCCTGGATGTAGGACACCAGGATGATGTCCTCCTCCGGCGTCCACGGCCCCTTCTTCACGCCCACCTTGTCGCAGCACGGCGGCCTCCCCATGATCGACCGATCACCTTCTCCTTTTGGCAGCTCGATCGTGTTTCTCACTCGTGCCTGCAGCTGGCTTCTGGCAGCACACTGTCTGATGATCTCTCACTCTCTCTCTCCGTATATATAGGAGGGAGACGATGAAGGGGAGTGAGCTCCTTTTCACTTGCTATCCATCGTCTAACTCTATAGCTCTCTGACGCTGATGATTTACTTTCACTTTCTGTAGCTCCAGTCGATCTACATGCAATGCTTGCTTTCTCTTTCTGTCAACGACATCACATGAATCATAGAAACCGACCCCGCCCCACCACGCCTTAAAGGAAGGACGAACTAGAGGTGTACGTACTGCTGCACCCTAGCGCTACTGTGTGGGATTTAAATTGGATCCTTGGCTAGACTTGTGCATGCAAGCCACCACACCAGTGACTCGTCAAGCTTACCATCACTAGTCAAGGCATTTCACTCCGTGGTACTCTACTATGTGTAGGAAACAAAACGGTAAAGTGTACTACCTAAATTTCGTTACCTATCCTCAAGGAACCCGCTGCAACAACCATGAAGAAATTTAGGCCTATTAGCCTTTTAATAAAATTGTGTCTTAAAGATTTTTACTGAAGTTCTGACCAATAGATTCAAATTCTTAAATAGATTTGTATCTAACAACCAGTTTGCCTTCATATAAGGTAGATATATTCTTGAGTGTGGTCACAACACATGAAGTCATTCACTCCCTGGTTAAATCTGAGAAATGAGTAGTGCTTAAACGAAAAGCAAAGCTGTTCATAAGGTAGATTTTTGTTTCAACAAACCTCTTCAGCTTAGAGGATTCAACAAAAGATGGTTGGACTTGGTTTGAAAACCACTCATAGTGGTTTTGTATGTGTCAAACTGAGCAATGTAGAGAGTGAGTTCCTCCTTAATGGTAAGGGCTTCAGGCAGGGTGATTCTCTGCACCCCGGCTGTTCAACATAGTTGTCGATGTCCTCACTAGGATGCTTCCCAAAATTGTAGACAACATGTTCAAAGGCCTATGCCTATCTATCCACCTTGGAGGGGTGGTTGGTTTGCAATATGTTCATGATACTATCATGTTTGTAGATAGTGACCCTGGGTTAGCTACTAATCTCAAATGGATCCTTACCTGCTTTGAGCAACTTACAGGGATGGGAATAAACTATGATAAAAGTGAGATGACCCCTCTGAATATGGGTCAAAGTGAGATATATCCGGTAACAGCCGCCCGCGGGGTTCATCCTTTGGCGGCGCCGCCCATACACCTCTTGAACCGGTTGGACTCTCCGCTTCTCCTGTTGTAGATTGGGTGGCAACATGGGCTCCCTCTCATGCTGGGATGCGGTGGTCGCCGGCTGCTATGCCCAGATCCGACGCGTCACTACTTGCTGGGCCTCGCTGACGGCTAGGTCATCTCGCCCCGAGCACGGCCTCCTTGTGGATGCGATGGCAACATGGGCTCCCTCTCATGCTGGGATGCGGTGGCCGCCGAAAGGTCTTCGTGGAGGTTTCACCCTACAGATCCGGTGGTTGACTTTGGTGGTGAGCTGCAAACTATGGATGACGGCTGGTGCGCAGCGGCGACGGTTACACACATCATGTAGCTACTGGGATTGCGAAAAAGTAGTGGCGACAACACATGAGTGACTTGATGGTGGTGCTACTCGAGCACCCGGTCTTGAGCTCCAGGGTGAAAGCCTACATGACCTGAATTAGTTATGCCTAACAATGATGACGTTTTTACGTCGTTACCTTTTTAAAGGCATTGCTCGGATACACTTGAACTAGTTCTTCGGGGTGAAAATCTCGATTCTGACCTTGAGTGGTTGGATCCAGCAACGGTGGCGATCGAGCGTTGCTCCCTTCCTGAAGGCGTTGTTGTTGAAGAGCCTCATTTATGTGGTGTCATGAGATTGTTGGTGTGGATATGGTCATTGGTGTAGTTTGCTGATAGTGGATTTGATCGTTTTGGTTTTTCTCTCGCTTGCTTATAGTTTTGGTCTTATATGACTTTGCTATTTGTTGGCATGTTTTTATGTGTGTGCGTTAGTGTTGGCTATGTGCATCCTAATTATGCAGAGACAACGTGTCCTCATTGTATTTTTATCCTCTTGATGCTTCATTTTGAGCCAATAAAATTCACCCTTTATAAAAAAAATGTGCGTCCTATTCGGGCTTTTCCAATTAAGTATTTTGGGATACCTTTACATTATGATAAGCTTTCTAGGAGTGATTTACAAGCACTAATAGACAAGACCTTGAGCACAATAGTTGGATGGAGGGGAAAACTAATTCCTATGCTGCTAGGTTCACTCTAATCACAACATGTCTAGCCAGTATTCCTATTTACCTAGTCTCTTTATTTAAATTCCCCAAATGGGATGTGGATCTCATAAACACTCAAATGTCTAATTGCCCCCGGAATGATTTGAGGGGCATAGGAAGATCCATTTGACCAACTAGAAATTAGTTGCTACAGGGAAAGATCCATTTGTCTTGTAGAGTCTTGGTTTAAAAGATATATACATGGAGAGGGAAGATCTGAAAGAAGATTGTTGATACTAAATATAAGCTAAACTCTAATACTTTCTAAGATCCTCTAGGGCCCTCCAACTTTTGGAAAGGGGTCCTATGGGCAACTAGGGCTGTGAAATTTGGTTATAGGTGGATGGTAGGAGATGGAAATAAAATTACGTTTTGGAAAGCTACTTGATTTGGATCCTCCCACATGTCTATTCAGTACTGGCATAATTATGGCACTTGTAGATAATATGGTAAGCCCATTAGGAAAATTTGCGATGGGAGCAGATCAATGCTCTCTTTTAGGAGAATCTTTACTGCTGAGATGATGAAACATTTGGCTTGAGATTGAAGCCATAGCTTGGAACATCTCTTTGACTAGAGATAGTGACTCTGTAATATGGGAATATGAGAATTCTAATATGTATTAAACTAGTCTTATATATGTTGTTATCAATTTCAGGGGTGTTACTCATGTGTATATTCATGTTGTGTGGAAATAGGTCCCACCGATAATACACATATTTTTGTGGCTCGTCTCATATAACAAAATCATTACTAGAGATAACCTAAAAAATCAAAATATGAGAAAACCTGAAGATTGTGTATTCTGCTCTAAACTTGAAAGTATACAAAAACTTAATTTTGTTTATCTTGTTGCACTAAACATTTTTCATGAAGTTAGCATCTTATTAGGAAGGCAACCATGAGATAGTTTAGAACCTATCACCTCTCTTTGGGTTGCTCGTAAAAATACTTGGTGCTACTAATGCTATTTGTGGTGCTGTTCTCTTGGATCTTTGGAAGCACATAAATAATTTAGTTTCTAATGGCACTCCTTGCCCCTGCCCCCCTTGAACTATATTTGGTTTTGATTTTAAGAATAGCCACATTGCGTAATTGAACATCACAATGCATAATCGAACATCACATTGCGCAAGTGAACTAAATAGTGCATAGTCTACATCCATTGCATAATTAACTAAAGCCGGGGTATAATTATCTAGAACTAGAACTTAGTTAGCTAGAACTATAGCCTAATTAGCTAGAAGGAGCTATTTCACGTCGTCAGAGAAGATGGCGATGGCACCTTCCCCTTGCAAGAGCTCGATGCCTCCACATCGTGGGGACCTGTTTTATTTTTTCTGTTGGATAATTAATCTAATCTATCGAGTCAAGTCATTGAAGGCGGAGAAAGGAAACCATAGCCGTGAACCATCAAAATTCTCATGTCTCCACGCATACGCACCACTGTCATTGTTTTACTTTCGCTATGGTGCTCTCGAATTTCCCCATCTGATGACTGTGTGCGTGAAAGAGCATACCTATGGAATCACCTCTTGTGAACTTGCATGGGTGAGGGGCAATAAAGTTTTTGGGGATCTCATCGGCACGACTTCTTATATTTGGTCAACTACTTCCTCAACGATGACGGATGACTATGTCAACTACACCACCTTCATGATGCGAAGCATCCTACGAACATCACCATGGCAAGTGGCTCATCGTCAAGAGACACACGCATCATACACATATAGGTGAATCTTCTCCTTTACGGGTATACTTGGCTCTTTCAACGATGGTGTACTACTTTCCACGCTTCCCTTGTGCATGTACAGGTTTGAGAGCATCACACATGCCGAGGAGGAGTGCAAGCGCAAGAGTTTGACTACATCGTCCAAGAGGGGAGCATGGAAGTGGAGAAGGGAACGCGACACCAGAGCATCGAGGGCAAGGGCAGTCAAAGGAGAAGGAGCAACTCAGAGCATTCTCCGAGCCTTCGAGCCTCGCTACAACATTTTCGGCACAACTCAAAGCCTGCTCAGAGCCTTCGAGGTGCCTCCGAGCCAAACCGTGGAGCCCCCCGTCTTCCCTCAGACCCCCACGAAGTCACTCTGGAACCTCTGAGCGCTCGGACCCTCTGAGGCATGCCTACGAGCACAAGTTGGGCCCAACCCATGTATCTTTCGCTTCCAACTTACCCCCTGAAGGAAATATGCCCTAGAGGTAATAATAAAGTTGTTATTTATATTTCCTTATATCATGATAAATGTTTATTATTCATGCTACAATTGTATTAACCGGAAACTTAGTACATGTGCGAATACATAGACAAACATAGTGTCACTAGTTTGCCTCTACTTGACTAGCTCGTTGAATCAATGATGGTTATGTTTCCTAACCATAGACATGAGTTGTCATTTGATTAACGGGATCACATCATTAGAGAATGATGTGATTGACTTGACCCATACGTTAGCTTAGCATGATGATCGTTTAGTTTGTTGCTATTGCTTTCTTCATGATTTATACATGTTCCTATGACTATGAGATTATGCAACTCCCGATTACTGGAAGAACACTTTGTGTGCTACCAAACATCACAATGTAACTAGGTGATTATAAAGGTGCTCTACAGGTGTCTCCGATGGTGTTCGTTGAGTTGGCATAGATAGAGAATAGGATTTGTCACTCTGATTGTCGGAGAGGTATCTCTGGGCCCTCTCGTTAATGCACATCATTATAAGCCTTGCAAGCAATGTAACTAATGAGTTAGTTGCGGAATGATGCATTACGAAACGAGTAAAGAGACTTGCCGGTAACGAGATTGAACTAGGTATTGAGATACCGACGATCGAATCTCGGGCAAGTAACATACCGATGACAAAGGGAACAACGTATGTTATTATGCGGTTCGACCGATAAAGATCTTCGTAGAATATGTAGGAACCAATATGGGCATCCAGGTTCCGCTATTGGTTATTGACCAGAGAAGTGTCTCGGTCATGTCTACATAGTTCTCGAACCCGTAGGGTCCGCACGCTTAACGTCCGTTGACGATATAGTATTTATGAGTTATGTATGTTGGTAACCGAATGTTGTTCGGAGTTCCGTATAAGATCGCGGACATGACGAGGAACTCCGGAATGGTCCGGAGATAAAGTTTGATATATGGGATAATAGTGTTTGGTCTCCGGAAGGGTTCCAGAATTTACCGGAAGGGGTTCCGGATGTTTCTCGAAATGTTTGGGTACGGGAACACTTTATTTGGGCCAAAGGGGAAAGACCACAAGGTTTTTGGAAAGCGCAAAAGGAAGTTTTGCGGAGTCCAGGGGCCAGACGCCGGGAACCCTGGCGTCTGGCCCTGGAGTCCGAGAAGGACTCTTGCCTTTTAGGTGAAACCGACTTTGTGGAGGCTTTTACTCCAAGTTTCGACCCCAAGGCTCAACATATAAATAGAGGGGTAGGGCTAGCACCCAAGACACATCAAGAAACACCAAGCCGTGTGCCGGCAACCCCACCCCCTCTAGTTTATCCTCTGTAATAGTTTTCATAGTGCTTAGGCGAAGCCCTGCGAAGATTGTTCTTCACCAACACCGTCACCACGCCGTTGTGCTGCCGGAACTCATCTACTACTTCGCCCCTCTTCCTGGATCAAGAAGGCAAGGACGTCATCGAGCTGAACATGTGCTGAACACGGAGGTGCCGTACGCTCGGTACTTGATCGGGACGGATCGTGAAGGTGTACGACTACATCA
Source organism: Triticum urartu (assembly GCF_003073215.2). Classification (NCBI taxonomy): domain Eukaryota; kingdom Viridiplantae; phylum Streptophyta; class Magnoliopsida; order Poales; family Poaceae; genus Triticum; species Triticum urartu. The sequence continues at coordinate 314,537,158 of NC_053026.1, read as the reverse complement.
ACCCGCGTTGATAAACGCTTCCGCTTTCAGTCTACGAGGGTACGTAGACATACTCTCCCCTCTCATTGCTATGCATCACCATGATCTTGCCTGTGTGTAGGAATTTTTTGAAATTACTACGTTCCCCAACAGTGGCATCAGAGCCAGGTTTATGCATAGATGTTATATGCACGAGTAGAACACAAAGGAGTTGTGGGCGTGGGTATATACATATTGCTTGATGTCACTAGTTGATTCTTGATTCAGCGGCATTGTTGGATGAAGCGGCCCAGACCGACATTACGCGTACGCTTACGCGAGACTGGTTCTACCGACGTGCTTCGCACACAGGTGGCTAGTGGGTGTCTGTTTCTCCAGCTTTAGTTGAATCAGATTCAATGAACAGAGTTCTTTCTGAATATCAAAAAGCAATCACTATACCGCGTTGTGGTTTTTGATGGGTAGGTAAGAATGGTTCTTGCTCAGCCTGTAGCAGCCACGTAAAACTTGCAACAACAAAGTAGAGGACGTCTAACTTGTTTTTGCAGGGCATGTTGTGATGTGATATGGTCAAGACGTGATGAGATATAAATTGTTGTATGAGATACTCATGTTTTGTTAAAGTTATCGGCAACTGGCAGAAGCCTTATGGTTGTTTCTTTATTGCATAAGATGCAAGCGCCATACAATTGCTTTACTTTATCGCTATGCGGTAGCAATAGTTGCAAGAGCAATAGTTGGCGAGACGACCATATGATGAGACATTGATAGAGATCAAGATGATGGAGATCATGGTGTCATGCCGGTGACGACAGAGATCATGACGGTACTTTGGAGATGGAGATCAAAGGCGCAAGATGATCATGGCCATATCATGTCACATATTTTGATTGCATGTGATGTTTATCCTTTATGCATATTATTTTGCTTAGTTCGACGGTAATATTATAAGATGATCTCTCACTAAGTTTCAAGGTACAAGTGTTCTCCCTGAGTACGCACCGTTGCCAAAGTTCGTCGTCCAGAGACACCACGTGATAATCGGGTGTGATAAGCTCTACGTTCACATACAACGGGTGCAAGCCAGTTTTGCACACGAGAAATACTCGGGTTAAACTTGATGAGCCTAGCATATGCAGATATGGCCTTAGAACACTGGAGACCAAAAGGTCGAGCGTGAATCATATAGTAGATATGATCAACATAATGATGTTCACCATTCAAAACTACTCCATCTCACGTGATGATCAGACATGGTTTAGTTGATTTGGATCACGTGATCATTTAGATGACTAGAGGGATGTCTATCTAAGTGGCAGTTCTTAAGTACTTTCCAAAGCTCCCGATAGGTGTAACTTTCTTGGATAGGTGTAACACGACCAAGCTCCCGATAGGTGTAACTATGGTTCTAGTCAGCCAGGCCCCCAAATGAAACCGTGGCATTTATGACGATCAAGTGGCATGGCAATGGTTCGGGTTCGACCAAGCCCCCAAGTGATTCTGTGGCCTTAGGACGATCAAGAGGCATGACTGGTTCAGACGTGACCAAGTCCCCAAGTGATCTGGTGGCTCTCGCCTATCAAGAGGTATTGTATTGGTTCGGACACGACCAAACCCCCAAGTGATATAACATGATGCTTTTTTGTAAAAAGCCAACTCAAGGGGTAAACCGGAGGCCGCTTTAGAACAACTCCGTGTAACCACACATGATGTAAAAGAACAGATACCCCGCTTTAGCTGAGGTTCCGGTTTATTATATTTAATCATAATATATACATCGTCGTAATATGTACATAAGTAGAGCCAATGGCTCAGGTATAGTAAGGCCGAAGATGAGCTATGTTCCACGGCCTGTTGGTCTCCTCCTCTGATGTACGTGAGTCCTTACGCTCTCTTATATCGATCAGATAGTATGACTCGTTGTGCAGATTCTTGCTGACCACGAAAGGCCCCTCCCAAGGCGGGGATAGCTTATGCATATCAGTCTGATCTTGGATGAGCCGAAGCACCAAATCTCCTTCCTGAAAGGTTCTGGTTCTAACTCGGCGACTGTGATAACGACGAAGATCCTGTTGGCAAATCGCCGAGCGGGCAGCTGCTATGTCACGTTCTTCATCCAACAGGTCCAAAGCGTCTTGCCGTGCTGTCTCATTGTCCGCTTCAACATAAACCGCCACACAGGGTGAATCATGACGGATATCACTGGGGAGAACTGCCTCCGCTCCGTAAACCATGAAGAACGGTGTGTATCCTGTTGATCTGTTGGGTGTAGTATTGATGCTCCATAACACAGATGGTAACTCTTCTACCCAACAACCCGGTGTTCTCTGCAAAGGAACCATAAGCTGGGGCTTGATGCCTCTCAAGATCTCTTGATTAGCCCTTTCTGCTTGACCATTGGACTGTGGATGTGCCACCGATGAAACGTCGAGCCAGATGTGCTCCCATTCGCAGAACTCCTTCATGTCACCTTTGGACAAATTGGTACCATTATCTGTGATGATACTGTGTGGAAAGCCAAACCGGAAAATCACTTTTTTGATGAACTGAACTGCCGTGGCCGCATCACACTTGCTAACAGGTTCTGCCTCCACCCACTTTGTAAACTTGTCAACCGCCACCAGGAGGTGGGTCTTCTTATCTTTGGACCTTTTGAAAGGCCCAACCATATCCAGCCCCCAAGTCGCAAACGGCCAAGTAATTGGAATCATTCTCAATTCTTGAGCCGGTACATGAGCACGTCTTGAAAACTTTTGGCAACCATCACATCGTCTGACCAGATCCTCCGCATTAGCATGAGCAGTTAACCAATAGAAGCCATGGCAAAATGCTTTAGCCACCAGAGATTTTGAACCGGCGTGGTGACCACAATCTTCTTCGTGGATCTCACGCCAAATTTCACAGCCTTCTTCAGGAGACACACAACGTTGAAACGCCCCTGACACACTGCAATGATGCAACTCGCCGTTGATAATAGTCATGGACTTGGATCACCGGATTATCTGTCGGGCCAGAGTCTCATCCTCTGGTAACTCGCCCCGGTTCTTGTACGCCAGGTAAGGAAGCGTCCAATCCGGAATAACATGAAGAGCTGCCACCAATTGAGCCTCCAGATCAGGAATAGCCAAATCCGCTTCACCAGGGATCTTGACCGACGGGTTGTGCAGCACATCCAGAAAAACATTGGGCGGGACCGGTTTGCGCTGAGAGCCCAGCTGGCTTAAAGCGTCCGCCGCTTCATTTTTCCGCCGGTCCACATGGTCCACCTGATAGCCTTTAAAATGACCTGCAACAATATCCACCTCATGATGATATGCTGCCATGAGTGGGTCCTTGGAGTCCCAAGTGCCAGACACTTGCTGAGCCACGAGGTCCGAGTCACCGAGACACTTAACTCGACTTAGATTCATCTCCTTAGCCATCCGGAGACCATGGATCAAGACTTCATACTCAGCTGCATTGTTAGTACAAGGGAACATTAAGCGGAGAATGTAACAAAACTTATCACCTCGTGGGGAAGTTAATACGAATCCAGCCCCCGAGCCTTCTAATTGCCTGGATCCGTCAAAATGGATGGTCCAATATGTGTGATCCGGCTTTTCTTCAGGTGCTTGCATTTCCGTCCAATCATTGATGAAATCAACAAGTGCTTGAGACTTAATCGCCGTCCGAGGTACATACTTCAAACCGTGCGGCCCAAGCTCTATAGCCCACTTGGCAATCCGGCCAGTTGCTTCCTGGTTCTGGATGATATCCCCCAAAGGAGCAGAACTGACCACCGTAATTGGGTGCCCTTGGAAGTATTGTTTAAGCTTCCGGCTTGCCATAAAAACTCCATACACCAGCTTCTGCCAATGCGGATACCTTTGCTTGGACTCAATGAGCACCTCGCTGATATAATAGACTGGACGTTGAACCGGATGCTCCTTACCTGCCTCCTTTCGCTCCACCACAATAGCCACGCTGACCGCCCGAGCATTAGCAGCAACATATATCAGTAACGACTCCTTGTCAATGGGAGCGGCGAGCACAGGCGGATTGGCCAATTGCCGCTTTAAATCCTCAAATGCTTCATCAGCAGCAGAACTCCAGACAAATTGATCCGTCTTCTTCAACACCTGATACAAAGGGATTGCCTTCTCCCCAAGACGACTGATAAACCGGCTTAACGCGGCAATCCGGCCTGCCAGGCGTTGAACATCATTGATACACTTTGGTTTAGCCAGGGAGGTGATGGCTGTGATCTTCTCCAGATTAGCCTCAATTCCCCTATTGGACACCAGAAAACCCAATAACTTGCCCGCCGGTACACCGAAGACGCACTTGTCCGGATCAAGCATCATCTTGTATGTCCTCAAGTTATCAAAGGTTTCCTTCAAATCATCAATCAGAGTCTCCTTCTCCCTGGATTTAACCACTATATCATCCACGTAAGCATGTACATTACGGCCAATCTGCTTGTGAAGACAATTTTGCACACACCGTTGATAAGTTGCCTGGGCATTCTTGAGCCCAAAGGGCATAGACACATAGCAGAAGGCTCCAAAGGGAGTTATGAACGCCGTCTTCTCCTGGTCCTTAACTGCCATTTTGATCTGATGATAGCCAGAATATGCATCCAAAAAACTTAAACACTCACAACCCGCCGTAGCATCAATAATTTGATCAATACGGGGGAGGGCAAAAGGATCTGCTGGACAAGCCTTATTAAGATCTGTGTAATCCACAGACATGCGCCAGGTGCCGTTTTTCTTAAGGACCAGCACCGGATTGGCAAGCCACTCAGGGTGAAAAACTTCAACAATAAAGCCAGCCGCTAAGAGCATGGCTACCTCTTCTCCAATTGCCTTGCGTCTTTCTTCGTTAAACCGGCGGAGGAACTGTTTCACCGGTTTGTATTTAGGATCCACATTAAGGGTGTGCTCAGCGAGTTGCCTCGGTACACCTGGCATGTCAGAGGGCTTCCATGCAAAAATGTCCCGATTCTCACAGATGAACTCGATGAGCGCGCTTTCCTATTTTGGATCCAAGTTGGCACTGATGCTGAACTGCTTGGACGAATTGCCAGGTACAAAGTCAACAAGCTTAGTTTCTGCTGCTGATTTGAACTTCAGGGCTGGATCATGCTCCGTAGTTGGCTTCTTTAATGGAGTCATGTCCGCCGGATCAACATTGTCCTTATAATACTTCAGCTCCTCGGTGGCACAAACCGACTCTGCATAGGCCGCATCTCCTTCCTCGCACTCCAAAGCGATTTTGCGGCTTCCGTGAACCGTTATTGTCCCCTTGTGACCCGGCATCTTGAGCTGCAAATACACATAACAGGGCCGTGCCATAAACTTGGCGTAGGCCGGTCGCCCAAACAGGGCGTGATATGGACTTTGGATTTTCACCACTTCAAACGTCAATGTCTCCGACCTGGAATCATGATCATCCCCAAAGGCCACTTCCAGAGCTATCTTACCCACAGGATATGCTGATTTGCCAGGTACTACACCGTGGAACACCGTATTAGACGGTTTGAGATTTTTATCTGTTAGTCCCATACGACGGAAGGTCTCATAGTACAAGATATTAATGCTGCTCCCTCCATCCATGAGCACTTTGGTGAACTTGTAACCTCCCACCTGAGGCGCCACCACCAGAGCCAACTGACCCGGATTATCAACCTGGGGAGGGTGATCCTCTCTGCTCCATATGATCGGCTGTTCAGACCAGCGTAGATAACGGGGTATGGCCGGTTCAACAGAGCTGACCGCCCGCCTCTGAACCTTCCGATCTCGCTTGTCCAAGCTAGTGGTGAAGACATGGTACTGCCCACTACTCAACTGCTTTAGGTTGCTCTGGTAACCTGACTGTTGCTGCTGTTGGTTGTAACCACCCTGGTTGTTCTGACTATTTTGATTATTATGTCCGCCCGGATTACCATTAAATCCTGAACCAGAATTTCCTCCACCGTAACCCGGCCCGGACCCTGAGCCACCGCCGGAGCCGTGATTATACGGGAAAGCATTAGAATTCTTGAACTCCTGCATAATGAAGCAATCCTTCCAAAGGTGGCTTGCTGGCGCCTCCTTCGTCCCATGTCTTGGACAGGGCTGGCTCAGTAGATAGTTTAGGCGGTCTGGGTTAGGGTTGGGTGCCCCGTTGCGATTTTTCGGTTTACCCTTGCGTCGCTGGCCATTGTCCTGTGTGTTGGTATTAGCCACAGAGTCCATGTTACCATCCGCTTTACGCTTGCCTCCACCACCATTGCCTGCCCAGTGATGCTGCTGACCTTTGGAGTTGCTGTTCCTCTTTCCCTTCCCTGCCTTGTCATCATCAGATTCGGGATCCTTGGTACTATCAGAATCAACATACTTTACCAAAGCAGCCATGAGGGTTCCCATGTCAGTGCAATGACGCTTCATCCGTCCCAACTTCAGCTTTAGGGGCCCAAACCGGCAGTTGCCTTCTAGGGTTAATACAGCGGTGTCAGCGTTGATGCGGTCTGATGAATGCAACACTTGTGAAACCCGGCGCACCCAATGAGTCATTGATTCTCCTTCCTCCTGGACACAGGCAGCTAAGTCCACTATCGACATAGGCTGTTTACATGTATCCTTGAAATTGCTGATAAACCGGGCTCGTAATTGGGCCCATGAACTGATAGAATTAGCCGGCAAGCTTTTTAACCAAGTACGGGCTGTTCCTTCAAGCATCATGGTGAAGTATTTCGCACACGCCGTGTCATCCACATCAAGCATCTCCATGGCCATCTCATAGCTCTCCACCCAGGTTTCTGGAGGTTGATCCGCCGTGTAATTTGGTACTTTGCGCGGGCCTTTGAAATCCTTGGGCAGGCGCACATTGCGTAAAGCGGGGACAAGGCAAGGCACCCCCAAAGAACTAGAAGTAACACCAGGTTCGATCGAGGTAGTTGGACGAACCGACGTGAGCTGCCGAGCCTGATGCTGTGCGGCTAACTCGGCCTCCCTGCGCGCTCGGGCCCGGTCCACCACTTCCTGAGCGTTATCAGCACCACCCGCCGGGTTGTTGCCACGGGGTGCTCCACGTCGTTCATTGCTCGACACTGCCGGTTCATCCATATGTCTGCTATAGCTCCGGCTTGGACGGGGGGTCGAGTGGATCCGGTCGCGGCTGTACGAATATGCTTCCTGTTGGATCAAAGCTGTCCTCAGAAGCTCCTTGACCCGTCGCGTCTCTACTGCCTGCGGCGAGTCACCTTCAATTGGAATGGCCTCCAGCCGTGCAGCAGCAGCGACGAGATTGTCCATTGGGTTGGAGTAGTGACCCGGAGGTGTTAAAACAGCCTGAGGTATAACGGTGTTTTGACGAGTCGGGTCCATCCGACGAGGCTGAACCGGCTCACCGGTCCTAGGAGCTTCCGCCCGATTTCCCTCCAGCGGATTACTGGCTCCTGCTCCCGGGGTGTTGAAAAGGTCTCTGGCCTCGAAAACCAGAGGCAAACGGGATCGGTACTTCCTCCTCATGACTTCATGCGACGCGCTCTGGTCCAACATGAGCCTGTAGGCTTGTGCGTCTAGAGCGGCCTGCTCTATGGCCATCCTGGTGTCCTCAGCTGCCAGATCCGCCTTGGCCTGGGTGATCTGTTCCTTTACTTTTGCAATCTCCGCGTTGTGGACGTCCTGATCCGCCGGATTAGCTTCTGCCATAAGCACAGCCAATGCATCAAATAGCTCTGATAGAACTTGAGCCGGCGGGCGCACAGGGCCTCCTGCCCCGGCAGCCGTCGCCGCTGCTGAACCGGAGGTTGCTGCCGCAGCGGTCGAAGAATGAAGCGCTGCTTGTGTACCGGCCATGAATATTCCAACTCGGTTGGGCAGATTAGAGGAGTCCAGAATACTATCGCCATCGGAACAGCCCCCAATCCGGCCATCTTGTAGCTGATAAAGAGATTCGGTTTCTCCGGTCGATGACTCATCATCGGAACAAACGACGGTCTCGCCGCGAGATCCCGATCCATCCTCATAACTTCCTCCATGGATGACTCCCACGAAGGCACGCTTCATGGCCGGTTTAACCCGGGCGGATCGCGCACGCTGAGCCGTCTCGACGAGGTCGGTGCAGATGTCCGGCTCAGGGCCCGGTTCACCAATCTTGCCAATGAAAACGTGAATGCCACCAAAGGGGACCCGGTACCCGTACTCAACTGAGCCGGCCTCGGGGCCCCAGCCTGCATCGTCGATGTAGAGCTTGCCGCGACGACTCTTAGTCATCCGGCCTACGGCGTAGCCCTCGAGTCCTTCAAAGCAGCCCTCCAAGAACTTGAAACCATCGTGCGATAGCCCCATGGTGGGCGCCAACTGTCGTGGTTTTGTCACGGCAGATGTCCTAGAGAAAGGACTTAGTCGTGGAGCCATCACGACGAGTTAGCTTGAAGGGGTTAAAGCGGACACAGGGACGCAAGAGAGTTTATACTAGTTCGGCCCCTTCAATGAAGGTAAAAGCCTACGTCTAGTTGTGATGGAATTGATGGGGTTTCGATGACTAGGGAGCAAACAAGCTTCACCTATGTCTCGAGTTGTTGTCTGTTGTCCTTGAACCGCCGCCGGGTCGTCCCCTTATATACACGGGTGACGCCCGTCGGTTCACAGAGTCCCAACACCGGTCCATATTCGTATCCGGGTTGGTCTCTCCTTATTCCTAACTTACAATACAAGTTTATATACAAATGCCGGTTTACAGCTACAAGTCTAAAACCGACCACGGGCCTTAGGCCCTTGTCTGTCTTCTTGGGCTTTAGCACTCTTGAACTACTGATGAAGTTGACCCGACCCAGATAGGCCGGTTTACGCCCAACAGTAATATTCCCAACACACCGCTAGGTGACAGACCAATTGCAGGAGCAGATGCAGACGTTATGAACGTTTGGCGAGCTCGATATGATGACTACTTGATAGTTTAGTGCATCATGCTTTACGGCTTAGAATCGGGGCTTCAAAGACGTTTTGAACACCACGGAGCATATGAGATGTTCCAAGAGTTGAAATTAGTATTTCAGACTCATGCCCATGTCAAAAGGTATGAGACCTTTGACAAGTACTTTGCCTACAAGATGGAGGAGAATAGCTCAGCTAGTGAGCATGTGCTTAGAATGTCTGAGTACTACAATCACTTGAATCAAGTGGGAGTTAATCTTCTAGATAAGATAGTAATTGATAGAGTTCTCTAGTCACTATCACCAAGTTACTAGAACTTCGTGATGAACTATAATATGCAAGGGATAATGGAAACGATTCCCAAGCTCTTCGTGATGCTGAAATCGACGAAGGTACAAATCAAGAAAAGCATCAAGTGTTGATGGTTGATAAGACCACTAGTTCCAAGAAAAGGGCAAAGGGAAGGAGGGGAACTTCAAGAAGAACGGCAAGCAAGTTGCTGCTCAAGTGAAGAAGCCCAAGTCTAGACCTAAGCCTGAGACTAAGTGCTTCTACTGCAAAGGGATTGGTCACTAGAAGCAAAAACTGCCCCAAGTATTTGGCGGATAAGAAGGATGGCAAAGTGAACAAAGGTATATTTGATATACATGTTATTGATGTGTACTTTACTAGTGTTTATAGCAACCCCTCAGTATTTGATACTAGTTCAGTTGCTGAGATTAGTAACTTGAAACGGGAGTTGCAGAGTGAACAGAGACTAGTTAAGGGTGAAGTGACGATGTGTGTTGGAAGGGGTTCCAAGATTGATATGATCATCATCGCACACTCCCTATACTTTAGGGATTAGTTTTGAACCTAAATAAATATTATTTGGTGTTTGCGTTAAGCATGAATATGATTTGATCATGTTTATTGCAATACGGTTATTCATTTAAAGTCAGAGAATAATTGTTGTTCTATTTACATGAATAAAACCTTCAATGGTCATAGACCCAAGGTGAATGGTTTATTGAATCTCGATCGTAGTGATACACATATTCATAATATTGAAGCCAAAAGATGCAAAGTTAATAATGATAGTGCAACTTATTTGTGGCACTGCCGTTTAGGTCATATTGGTGTAAAGCGCATGAAGAAAATTCATGCCGATGGGCTTTTGTAATCACTTCATTATGAATCAGTTGATGCTTGTGAACCATGCCTCATGGGCAAGATGACTAAGACTCCGTTCTCCGGAACAGTGGAGCGAGCAACAGACTTGTTGGAAATAATACATACTGATGTATGCAGTCCGATGGGTGTTGAGGCTCACGGCAGGTATCATTATTTTCTGACCTTCGCAGATGATTTGAGTAAGATATGAGTATATCTTCTTGATGAAACATAAATCTGAAACATTTGAAAAGTTCAAATAATTTCGGAGTGAAGTATCATCGTAACAAGAAAATAAAGTTTCTACTATCTGATCGTGGAGGAGAATATTTGAGTTACGAGTTTGGTCTTCATTTGAAACAATGCGAAATAAGTTTCGCAACTCATGCCACCTGGAACACCACAGCGTAATGGTGCGTCCGAACATCATAACCGTTATTTATTAGACATGGTGCAATCTATGATGTCTCTTACCGATTTACCACTATCGTTTTGGGGTTATGCATTAGAGACAGCTGCATTCACGTTAAATAGGGCACCATATAAATCTGTTGAGATGACGCCATATGAACCATGGTTTGGCAAGAAACCAAAGTTGTCATTTCTTAAAGTTTGGGGTTGTGATGCTTATGTGAAAAAGTTTCAGCCTGATAAGCACAAACCTAAATTGGAAAAGTGCGTCGTCATAGGATACCCAAAAGAAACTGTTGGGTACACCTTCTATCACAGATCCGAAAGGCAATACCTTTGTTGTTTAGAGTGGATCCTTTCTAGAGAAGAAGTTTCTCTAGAAAGAAGTGAGTGGGAGGAATGTAGAACTTGATGAGGTAATTGTACCTTCTCCCGAATTGGAAAATAGTTCATCACAGAAATCAGTTCTAGTGATCTCTACACCAATTAGTGAGGAAGCTAATGATGATGATCATGAAACTTCAGATCAAGTTACTACCAAACCTCGTAGGACAACCAGAGTATGGTCCGCACCAGAGTGGTACGGTAATCCTATCTGGAAGTCATGTTACTAGACCATGACGAACCTACGAACTATGAGGAAGCGATGATGAGCCTAGATTCCGCGAAATGGCTTGAGGCCATGAAATCTGAGATGGGATCCATGTATGGGAACAAAGTATGGACTTTGATTGACTTGCCCGATGATCGGTGAGTCATTAAGAACAAATGGATCTTGAAGAGGAAGACAAACGCTGATAGTAGTGTTACTATCTACAAAGCTTGAATTGTCACAAAATGTTTTCGACAAGTTCAAGGTGTTGACTACGATGAGATTTTCTCACTCGTATCGATGCTTAAAAGTCTGTCCGAATCATGTTAGCAGTTGCCGCATTTTATGAAATATGGCAAATGGATGTCAAAACTGTATTCCTTCATGGATTTCTTAAAAGAAGAGTTGTATATGATGCAACCAGAAGGTTTTGTCGATCCTAAAGGTGCTAACAAAGTGAGCAAACTCCAGCGATCCATCTATGGACTGGTGCAAGCATCTCGGAGTTGGAATATATGCTTTGATAAAGTGATCAAAGCGTATGGTTTTATACAGACTTGCGGTGAAGTCTGTATTTACAAAAAGTGAGTGGGAGCACTACAACATTTCTGATAAGTATATGTGAATGCCATATTGTTGATCAAAAATAATGTAGAATTTTCTGGAAAGCATAAAGGAGTGTTTGAAAAGAGTTTTTCAAAGAAAGACCTCGATGAAGCTACTTAGACATTAAGCATCAAGATCTATAGAGATAGATCAAGACGCTTGATAAGTTTTTCAATGAGTACATACCTTGACAAGATTTTGAAGTAGTTCAAAATAGAACAGTCAAAGAAGGAGTTCTTGCCTGTATTGCAAGGTGTGAAGTTGAGTAGAGACTCAAAACCCGACCACGGCAGAAAATAGAAAGAGAATGAAAAGTCATTCCCTATGCCTCAGTCATAGGTTCTATAAAGTATGCTATGCTGTTTACCAGTCCTATTGTATACCTTAGCATTTTTTGGCAAGGGAGTACAATAGTGATCTAGGAGTAGATCACTGGACAACGGTCAAAATTATCCTTAGAGGACTAAGGAAATATTTCTCGGTTATGGAGGTGATAAAAGAGTTCATCGTAAAGAGTTACGTCGATGCAAGCTTTTTACATCGATCTAGATGACTCTAAGTCTCGATCTGGATACATATTGAAAGTGGGAGCAATTAGCTAGAGTAGCTCCATGCAAAGCATTGTAGACATAGAAATTTGCGAAATACATATGGATCTGAATGTTGCAGACCCGTTGACTAAATTTCTCTCACAAGCAAAACATGATCACTCTTTGGGTGTTAATCACATAGTGTGAACTAGATTATTGACTCTAGTAAACCCTTTCGGTGTTAGTCACATGGATATGTGAACTAATCATATAAAGATGTGAACTATTGGTGTTAAATCACATGATGATGTGAACTAGATTATTGACTCTAGTGCAAGTGGGAGACTGAAGGAAATATGCCCTAGAGGCAATAATAAAGTTGTTATTTATATTTCCTTATATCATGTTAAATGTTTATTATTCATGCTAGAATTGTATTAACCGGAAACTTAGTACATGTGTGAATACATAGACAAACAGAGTGTCACTAGTTTGCCTCTACTTGACTAGCTCGTTGAATCAATGATGGTTATGTTTCCTAACCATAGAGATGAGTTGTCATTTGATTAACTTAACAGGATCACATCATTAGAGTATGATGTGATTGACTTGACCCATCCGTTAGCTTAGCATGATGATCGTTTAGTTTGTTGCTATTGCTTTCTTCATGACTTATACATGTTCCTATGACTATGCGATTATGCAACTCCCGATTACCGGAAGAACACTTTGTGTTCTACCAAATGTCACAACGTAACTGGGTGATTATAAAGGTGCTCTACAGGTGTCTCCGATGGTGTTCATTGAGTTGGCATAGATCGATAATAGGATTTGTCCTCTGATTGTAGGAGAGGTATCTCTAGGCCCTCTCGGTAATGCATATCACTATAAGCCTTGCAAGCAATGTAACTAATGAGTTAGTTGCGGGATGATGCATTATGGAACGAGTAAAGGGACTTGCCGGTAACGAGATTGAACTAGGTATTGAGATACCGACGATCGGGCAAGTAACATGCCGATGACAAAGGGAACAACGTATGTTGTTATGCGGTTCGACCGATAAAGATCTTCATAGAATATGTAGGAACCAATATGGGCATCCAGGTTCCGCTATTGGTTATTGACCAGAGAAGTGTCTCGATCATGTCTACATAGTTCTCGAACCCGTAGGGTCCGCACGCTTAACGTTCGTTGACGATATAGTATTTATGAGTTATGTATGTTGGTAACCGAATGTTGTTCGGGGTTCCGGATAAGATCACAAACATGACGAGGAACTCCGGAATGGTCCGGAGATAAGGTTTGATATATGGGATAATAGTGTTTGGTCTCCGGAAGGGTTCCGGAATTTACCGTAAGGGGCTCCAGATGTTTCCCAAAATGTTTGGGTACAAGAACACTTTATTTGGGCCAAAGGGGAAAGCCCACAAGGTTTTTGGAAAGCGCAAAAGGAAGTTTTGTAGAGTCCAGGGGCCAGATGCCAGGGTCGCTGGTGTCTGGGTCCAGACGCTGGGAACCCTGGCTTCTGGCCCTGGAGTCCGAGAAGGACTCTTGCCTTTCGGGTGAAACCGACTTTGTGGAGGCTTTTACTCCAAGTTTCGACCGCAAGGCTCAACATATAAATAGAGGGGTAGGGCTAGCACCCAAGACACATCAAGAAACACCAACACGTGTGTCGGCAACCCCGTCCCCTCTAGTTTATCCTCCATAATAGTTCTCATAGTGCTTAGGCGAAGCCCTGCGAAGATTGTTCTTCACCAACAACGTCACCACGCCGTCGTGCTGTCGGAACTCATCTACTACTTCGCCCCTCTTGCTGGATCAAGAAGGCAAGGACGTCATCGAGCTGAACATGTGCTAAACGCGGAGGTGCCGTACGTTCGGTACTTGATCGGGACGGATCGTGAAGGTGTACGGCTACATTAACCATGTTGATAAACGCTTCCGCTTTCGGTCTACGAGGGTACGTAGACATACTCTCCCCTCTCGTTGCTATGCATCACCATGATCTTGCGTGTGCGTAGGAAATTTTTGAAATTACTACGTTCCCAACACCCCCTTCCTTGGTGGGCCTGAAGGAAATATGCCCTAGAGGCAATAATAAAGTTGTTATTTTATATTTCCTTATATCATGATAAATGTTTATTATTCATGCTAGAATTGTATTAACCGGAAGCTTGATACATGCGTGGATACATAGAGAAAACATCGTGTCCCTAGTAAGCCTCTACTAGACTAGCTCGTTAATCAAAGATGGTTAAGTTTCCTAACCATAGACATGTGTTGTCATTTGATGAACGGGATCACATCATTAGGAGAATGATGTGATGGACAAGACCCATCCGTTAGCATAGCATATTGATCATTCAGTTTTATTTCCATTGCTTTCTTCATGTTAAATACATATTCCTTCGACTATGAGATTATGCAACTCCCGGATACCAGAGGAATGCCTTATGTGCTATCAAACGTCACAACGTAACTAGATGGTTATAAAGATGCTCTACAGGTATCTCCGAAGGTGTTTGTTGGGTTGGTATAGATCGAGATTAGGATCTGTCATTCTGAGTATCGGAGAGGTATCTCTGGGCCCTCTCGGTAATACACATC